>NW_026623977.1:0-10566 GCF_030028575.1 Malurus melanocephalus | reverse complement strand
GGCCATTCACTGATTCTCTTTCCCTTGCAGCCCATGTGAGTGAACTCTATGAACAAGCCATGGCTCCTCCATCCCCACCTCACACAGAGATGGCAAGAGAGGACCAAGAGCAGAGTTTAAGGTAGGACACAGAGCTGAAGMAAATATAAATAGCACAAAAAGTGAAACCAAGCACGCAGGGAAGGTGATTTTTACTCACCATCATTTAAGACTGGGACTTAGATCTCTACAATRTTTTACTGGGATTATTTTGTCCCTCTGTGCCTCTCTTTCCTTACCTGAAAGATGTTTCAGAGTTTGTTGGGAAAGCATTTTGGATGTTTCTTTGATTGAATTATCTAATGAATATGCAGATATGAACAACTTTGTGCAAACCATACAAGTCTAATCAGGAATCACCTGAGGTGTYTATGTAGCATTTTCTTTCCAGGGTTATCTTGTAAATATTTTTGTATTTATAGAACACTGCTAGTTTTCTCATTCCCACTACTCTCTCTTTTTTTCTTTCTGATRATTCAGTCTAGAAGACGTAACAGAAGTGTCCAAGTGGCAAAGAAAACTAGAGCAGAACAGGTAATAATTTTARGATCAAGTTATTTTAATGAAGCAGCTTAATCTACTGTTGTAAACAATGTTATTGATTTTACCAGGTTTTGGGTGATGGTCCAATGGCTTGGCTGCAAATAATGGAATATTTTCTGTAACAGAAATGCTGAAAAATGGTTTGAATTTCTTTGGTTTTCTTTTCTTTTTTTTTTTTTTTTTCTCAAAACCTAGCAGCATTACTGTTAACTTACTCTATGCAAACCAAGGCTGAAATCAGAAGCCCTGTGTTTGGTTTTCTGGTTCTGCCACTAGTGTGAAAAATGCTGTGTGTTAGTATTTTCAAATGCTGATGCTTTAGGTTAAGATTCAGGTATTCCACAAATAAAAAGTGATTTTTTCAACTAGAATCCCAGATAGGTCTCACATGGTGCTGCTTCAAAGCTTCATCAGACAAAACTGTTCACATGAAAGGTCTCCCAAACCCTTAATCACCTTTGTGGTCCTTTTGTGCATCAAAAATGGCCACAGCACTCCAAATGAGGCTTTCCATATTACTTCTTAATTACTTCCTGACTTGCATGACATAAAAAGCCTTTTAAAGTTTCAGAGTTATATTTTAATATATCATTTCACACTGTTTTCCATCCTATTAAAAATTACTTCTAATGGATGTATCAGAGCAGCCAGCACCCAAGAACATTGTGCAATTCTGGCTCTAAAAATTCTCAGTATGATTAAGAGTGATAATTTCATAGCTCATATTAGACCCTGCAAGTCAGTGAAACTCTAGTAGTGTAAAACTGGGCTAAATCAAGCTGAAAACATGACTGATCTTTACTCTGGTCAACCTTACCTCCAGAAATTTGAACAGCTTCTTCTGTATCCACAGAGCCATCAAGTCTTTCTGTCACAAAATAAGGAAATGAGGTTAATTTTGTGTTCAAAATTTTAGCAATGCATCTGGAACACCAATTCTTAGAGCTTTAAGTGTTTGTTGGAAGGTTAGGAAGACACTAGTGGCAGTACCAAAAATGTTCCATGAGATTTAGAGAAATGAAGCATGTTCTGAGGAAGAGCTCTTTTCTTAATGCTGATAATAATACTGAAAAACAGGGTGAACTCAGTTATAATGCTTCTTTTTTTTTTCTTTTCCTTACCAACAATGTAAAAAAAAAACCCACACTTAGGAGAGAACTGGATGAACAAAGGACGACCTTTACAGCAATAATACACAAAATATTTTCTCCATATTTTGAATCTGAATTCTACAAAGCATTTTTGCAGGAAAAGGTAATGGAGCTGAAAACTGGATGAGTTTTGTTGGCCAGGTAGTATCTCCCATACTCCCAAAGATAATTTTGGATATATATTTCATCCTCTATTTATCTCAACAAACCAAAGGACAGCCATGTCAGGGAATTCTATGCCTGTGTAAAGGAAATATATCTTAAAGATGGTATATATCACTGAATAAAAACCCTATAAAATTCCTTACATAAACTCTGGAGACAGTCTGATTCAGAGCAAAGCTCAACCTCAGGTTTTTTTTAATTACCCCTCAAATCCCTCTTGCTGCTTATTAAAAAAAGGAATAAGTAAAACCAACATGTCTAATTTAGAGGTGATCTTGAGGACTTTCCTACTGTAGCCTCACCTGGTAAATGCTGTAAGTGAACAGAAATTTAGGTTTTCATCTGATGTGGCTATGTATATCTTTTTTGTAGTTACCACTTTGGTCCTGCTTATTTTTTTCCTTTGCACCCTTTTTTTTTCCCCTTTCTTTTTTGGAAGGGGGAGGAGGGTTGTCTGCTGTTTGTTTTTTCTAGGTGTTTATTTGGGAAACTAAGCCCTCTTTTCTTACTTTTCTCTAGTTTGCTAATTTGGAAGCAATGTCTAAGGAACTTCCTCCACTTAAAAGAGAAAGTGTGGCTTCTCTTTCAAAGACAAAAGAACCAAGTGGAGGTAATCTACTGTCTGGAATTGGGTTTGTATCTTCTTCAGGAGAAAAAAAGCCTCAGACATTATGGAATGTGGAATAACCATCAGCTTTGGATGCTAAGCTGAAGAATTGGTCTGTGAATGACAGGTGGATAGATGAAAAATGCTCAAGAAAAACTTAAATGGAATAAATAATARTTAGGGGTGGATGAGCAAAAACCAAGGAGGCAGAGTTTAGAAAAAAAAATAGTAAAACTGTAGGAAAAATATGGGAGATTTCATTGTGAAAGTCAGGGCTAAGAGGGAACTGATGCAAAAGCAATTTGGAATAGGAAACCTCAGCCTAATGATAGTTTGGAGGACATAGGAGGAAAGCAGGGACTCCATGATGGGAAGCAGTGCAAGAGTGAATCCTTATCTTGGGCTTGAGCTTTACAGAACTGAGAGGAATACTKCAGTTCTGTTTGAAAAGCAGCCCTTACAAGTTAATGAAATCATAGAGTGAGATTAAAAGTCATACACAGCAAATATTCATATCAGGAAAACAGTCCTCCCCATGGGCTTTATCAGACCCCCACTAATTCCCCTATTTCCAATTTTCAAACACTGTAAGACCTGTGTTGGATTGCCTTTTAGTCCTTTATGGCTTATAGTTTAGTTAACCAGAGAACAAGGAATGCCTAATCACACAAAAGGCATTATTGATCCCTGTAGAACAAAATATCACAATCAGAACTTTCCCAGCCTCTCATGGTTATAGAGGCAGCTTTCCAAGATTGCCTAAAGTGCCAAAGACTGTGATTTTTTTTTTTTTCACATGTTTATGAAAATGGTGAAGATCATGAGTAACACTTGTCTCAATATTCCATTGTTTTCTTTAGCAGCTGAACTTGATGATAGCACAAGTGATTCCTCACTTTCATCTGGCCCTCCACCACAAGTGGAACAAGATGATGATTCCAAACAAGATGATGGTTCCAAACAAGATGATGATTCCAAACAAGATGATGGTTCCAAACAAGATGATAGTTCTAATAACACAACAGGTACACCTGCCTTCCAGAATATAGTTGGAGCAGCCTGATATTGTTTTATAACTTTTGACACAATATTTGCAATCCAAATTTAAATCTGCTTTTTTATGCTTTTGGAAATCTTTCCCTTCCAGACCTAAACAAGGCTGCAATAGCAGAAGAGACACCTGTTCAACATAAAGCTCCAAGTTTGATGGTGGATGTTACAGGACAGACAAGAAAAGAGAAAGTAATATTACCATCATCCCTTCAGGGGAGAAAACCACACACTGTACCAAATAAAAAGGTAAAAATAACGTTCCTGCCAATATCCTCTGAGAACCTCTTTTTTTGTAGAATCTTCACCCTGGAGGAATGCTGAAAGGTATTTTGAATCTRTTTACTGATACATGACTGTTGCAATTTATGTGTGTTTACTGGCAATTTAAAAAATACCTTTCCTGTCAACTGGTAGAACAAACTCATTCTGCATCAGGCACCTCCATGAAAGCTCTGCTTTTTTTTTCAAGGTTTTCCTTGAAACACCTCAATGGCTTAATATGTCTAAAAACTCAAGCCAGTATAAATTTTCAGTCAGTATTCAAAGTACTGCTTCAGTTTTTACTCAAATTAGGATGTCTTTTTGCAATTCTTCAGGATGAGTGCACAGAGGTCAGATGTAGGTTAAGTAACTCTGTCCCATTTAATGGCCACCAACTTTCTCTTTGTCTCATATTTTTTCACAAAGGTAGAAGATCCTGTCTCAGGAAAGGTCAGCACAGCTTCTCTTGCAGCAAGACAGGATCTCACTGGATTTCACATCATCCCACCCAGAGTGACATTTGGAGTGCTGAAGGAAGGCTGCACCTATAAAACCACTGTGATCATCAAGAATGTTGGTGTGAACTTCTCMAGGTTAGTTTGAATTCTTAGAGCTCTGGTTTTTATGTGTCCACATAGATCCTGACCAAAATCAAGTTCAGTTTCTCATAACAGCCCCCTTATAGACCTTCCAGAGCTTTCCATAAAATGGAGCCATATGCTAGGAATGCCTCTTCTACTGCCTTTCCTTTAACATTTTCTGGTGCTTTAACTATTCTTCAGAGGGACATGAAATCCACAGGACCAGTTCCAGAGCAATGCAAAAATAAAGGTCACATCTGATCTAATAATCTTTAAAAATMAGAACAGTAGGAAGTTGCATTCACAAAAGGACTGAATCTCAGATGTGAAACACTCAGTAAAAAATGAGGAAGTGAAACTTCTGCTTTAGTTGGTATTAAATTAAAGATTATTTGCACAAAAGTCATACCAATATCATGCCTTCTGCAATAGGATCCCATCMAAGGACATGAAGCAAAGATTGTTATGGATTTTTGGATGTGCMACTCACAGGTGTTTGCCAAGAAGCTGTTTGTATTTCAGCTTCCTTTGAATGTGCAGGTTTAAAATGCTGATGTTTCATGTTYTGTGTAAGGACCAGGCAGTGTTAACAAGCTCTTTGAAGGCTCACTTTGGCCCAGTCATCTGCTCCTTTGGGGTTTTTTTGTTGGAAAAAACTTTTGGCAAGAAGCCCAAGAATACTGCTAGTCCAAATCCACATTATGATGGAAAGGATGAGCTAAGAAATTCTGCTGTCATTTACAAAAGCAGAGGAAGAGCAGACAGCCTAGTTCCTGGATGTGACTTCCCCTGCCTGAAACAGTTTCTGGCAAACTGATTCTCTTCTCTTTTTGGCAGGTTTCGGGTGAGGCAGCCACCTCCGTACACAGGACTGACAGTGATGTACACACCAGGACCTGTAGGTTACACAGGAGAGCTTTTGGGKTTTTTTTCTAGACTCAGCTTGCCCTCAGGCTACCTGAGGGTCCTGTCTGGGACACTAGGTGTCTGCAAATAGAGCTGCCAGGGTACACAGTTTTGTTTAAAGTTATTTGAAGTGATGTTGTCTTCCACCATGCACTCAAGTCTTAGAGCCTGTGTGAGAATGCAGAGGGATAAACATGTTAAGTTCAGTGGAAAGCAGCAGGTCAAGCAGTGAGGTTAAAGAGAACTTTTTCAAAGCTAAACAGGGCTACTCTACCACTATCTCTGAGTTTTCCCTTCTGCTTGGGGTATTTATTATATCTSCTCTGTCTTATGCCTAGGCCTAACTTCCTGTCCTGATATCTTCAGTATTTGAACCTAATAAACTATTGCTTCAATCCTTTTTTCTCCTGCTTCCAACTGTTCTCCACCTTAAATATTTTATCCAGCAAAAGACTATAGCACTATAAATTATCCCATTAAGTAGGAAGCTTTCATGCTTTCTGCTTTTGTTCAGTCCCTCTTCTCCCCTGCATGTTGTGCTGGCCAATATCCCCACAGCACTCACATAATACCAGACAGTGGCTTTGCCAATGGAATCAAGAAGCAATGATTTGTGCAGGGAGACAATGCCAAAATGCAATTCAAACCTCCTAGYCCAGAGCCTTAGCCACAASCCAGTGYTTAAAATCATAGAATAGTTTGGGTTGGAGGGGATCTTTAAAGGTCCCAGTTGAGAGAGTGTGGGACTTTTCAAAGGCCTGACACAAATCCAGCTAGATGGCTGGAATAATTTCTATTTTCTTTCCTCCACACATCTGTCCCTTTCATATCTCCCTACCTTTGTGTTCTTTTTAGAATAGAATAGAATCTTTTATTTCATTTGGAAGTTCCAAGGAGTGCTGGAGAGGACCATGGATGAAATTTGCACTTTTACCTGTGAGCCATCCTCTGTCTCTCCTAGGTGGCAGCAGGGTTGCAGGTTGAGCTGGAGATCCACATTCTTGCCATGGTAATGGGAGAGAATACTGGTGGTATTGAAGAAGTTTCCCATGATATTGAAATAGTAACAGAAACAGAAACTCTTCTYCTGCCTGTGAAAGCAAATATCCTTTTGTGTCTTTATTTCCCACACACACTTTGTAGCATCAACCCTGGAGATCATTTTTCTCTCAGGAGCTTCAAGCTTTGTTTCCATTGTTTCCAGGCAGTTACAGTAGCAACAGTTGTTTCTGTGCTTTTTAGAAATACACAAATGGAYGTTTTCAAAAGCACAAATGAGTAATTTGAAATTCTGATGCCAAAAGCATTTTACATCAGAGTAACATGGTTTGAAAAGTGGGGAAAKGAAGAACAGCAACTAAGAAAGATGTGGCTTTTAAAAAATAAAAAAATAAGAACTATTTCCCACTGCCCCTCATGAAAATATTTYATTATATTTTTGAATCTGTGGTAGCATCTGGTGGTGCAACCTCATGAGCAATAAAATGATGTATCATCCTGACAATCCCTGCAGCAGCAAAGATGCAAGCACAGAAGCACACAAATGCTGCAGAAATGAGCCTGTGTGGGYTCAGTGGGCTTTTCAGTTGCTTAACTGAGGACAGCAGTACAGTAAAAAAAAAAGCCAAAACAATAGCTATTATTTCTATTTCCCTTGTTCTCCAGAAACTACAGTTATTTTTAGATAAAATTACAGGCTCATTTTTAAGGGGGAGATTAGAAGGGTGAAGTTCTGTTTGACATTTCATCAAATTTACACTTAAAAGTCTGGGAGAAGGGATCCTCCAGAAACCTATAAAAGAAATAGCAAGGCAAGCTMTGTCCAAACATGCCAGAAACTTCATTCAGAGTAAGGGCCACCCTTACCAAAGAAAGGAGAACTTCAGGGTACTCTGAGCCTGACCAGAGTATTGCTAACAGCAACTCCACTGAGGCTTTRTGTGCTCTGGATGTGACATGGAAACTCCCCAAATTTACTCTGCATTGACCCAAAGAAACCTTTCATGCTGATAAGTGCAGAGCAAAGCTAAACAGGACAGGTGGCACAGGAGCAAAASCAGCTCCTGTTCCCACTCAGACACAGTTACAGCCTCCAAAACACGTGYCCTTCCCCCAAATTTTAATCTTGGAGCTGAGGGCAGTAGTCCATATTCAAGATATTTCACCACCTTATTTCCAGAATTCATTCCTACCTCCACACACACTCTTTTAGTTCAACAGAGACACCAAAATGGTTGGATCCTTAATGTGACATTGCACCTGTGCTAAGCAAGGACATTTATGAGCATCGTCCCCCRGGATATCCCCAGGGAGGGATGGCAGCAGCAGTGCAGCTCCTTCCTCCCAGCCCCAAACCACACTTAAGGATCACACTGCCACGAAAGCCTTACAGCTAATGTAAGTACCAGATCAGTGTTTAACTTCTTCTACATCAGCAGCATCATGAACAAACTCATGCAAGTGATACAGCTGTCACACTGACCAGATAACTGTGACAAGGGATAACRTTAACCAAAGGATTCACTAGAAGGGAACTGCAGATTAGTACAACTGCTCAGCTCAGCAGAGCCTCCTCAGTCCTGTCCCAAATCCTTCACTTACTCTCTCCATATTAAACAAATCCTTGAGTCTCCTGGCAGCTGGATTTATTACAGTTAAGCCCTAATAAATCAGCCTCTCTAATGATTTTTACCTTCTAAACCCAAATCTTACTGGTGACCTGTTGACAGCAAGTCTAACAAGGGACAGGAGTCTTACAGATAGGGCAACCTAAATAGGCCAAGTTCAAATACACACAACCCTCTGCACACACTGCTTCACACAGCACATTTCTCTTCACTGGCCACCACAGAGAAGAGAAGAGGGAAGGAGAAAGGAGAAGGAGAAAGGAGAATGAGAAGGAGAAAGGAGAAGCAGAAAGGAGAATGAGAAGGAGAAAGGAGAAGGGGGAGGGGAGAGGAGAAGAAGAGAAGAGAAAGGAGGGGAGGGGAGGAAAAAGAAGAAGAGAGGAGAGGAGAAAGAAGAAGAGAAGAGAGGAGAGGAAAAAGAAGAAGAGAAGAGAGGAGAGTAGAAAGAAGAAGAGAAGAGAAAAGCCCCTACTCTTTCCCTCATGAGGGTGTTTAAGACTGCAATGTCACCTCCAGGCTGAATAAATCAAGTAACCTCAGCCACTTCTCACAAGGCATCCCCCACCAAGGCCCTTCACCATCTTTTTAGCCCCACTTTAGACAGTTTCTAGGAGTGTTTTAGAATGGTTAAGTCTTTCCTGGAAACAAGAAAGCCTTGCTGTGATTTCTCCCAAACCACCACTCAACATGTTTAATATTAGGCTGGTGTTCATCTCACCCCCATGAGCTCAGGCACTCTGCAACACAATCGATGGTGACAGTTCATAAACAGGAACCCCATGGATGTTTCTTCTCTCCTCAGCTCCACAGTCTCCAGTTTGCTTTGTATGTGTAACACTGACATCATCTTTTCCTTTCAAATGAAACATCTGTAAGGCTGCCCTGTTATCTAACCAGTCAGCAAAGAAATCCCAGCTGTATCTCATTTCCTCTCCTCTGGTGAAAAAGAAAAATGACCACATCAGTCATTTCTCAAAAGTTCATAGGCATGCACCTCTGACTGCTGCATCTGCTCTAGGACTGCCCAGTATACATCAAATGCCACTTTTTTCCCTGTTTAAATATCTTCTTACCTTTTCCAGTGTGGAATTTTACCCCCAGAGTAACACGTAATTATAGTCTAGAAAAACAATCAGTTTAATGTTTTCCACCTTAGGGATTTACAACCTGGATCTCATCATGAAGGCAGTTTAGACAAACTTCTTTCACTTGGCATTGGAATGGAAGAGAAATCAGTTCACATTTTAGTTCACATTTTTGAAACCCCAGTACCAAGATTCTGATCATTGTCATCTTCCATGAAAAGCACCAAACAAATTTTCTGCATGGTATTTTCCTCCCACATGTCTAATCCAGCTGCTGTCACCACAGCCAAACCTCCCTTCTCTTCTGACAGTGTCCTTTTGTGAACTGATTGATAATTCCTACTGAAGCTGATAATTCCTACTGCAGCTATCCCATGCTACCCAAACAACTGTACTGATATTTCTTTGAACATTCCTCCCCTCAAAATCTCCTGGACTCAAAGCCATATCCTTCTCAGACAYGTCAAGGAGCTCTGGACTGGTTGGTTTAGGCTCCCAAAACATGAAACACTGACTCTCCAAGGGTAAGGAAGTCCTGGAATTGGCTGTATATTCTTGTTCAGCCATCCAGAACAGAAATAGTTGTCACTGCAGAGGCACTGTGAGAACTTTCTAAGCTCCTATCACCAGAGTCAATGATTCTCTCCACTGAGACCTAGAAACTTCCCTGCAATACTAAACTTGATCACAAAAATACACATTTCCTAATACAAACAAGCAAAAATCACTGATCAAGCATCACCTGACCAAACTTAAAACTGTCTCATTTATATTTCCTTTGTTATTTTGCATCAATATTTAAAACATTTCACAAAGATTCATACTCAGAATTAAATACTGCACAAGAAGCTGTCCATGAAAGTCTTCAGTATTCCTAAGCAGACTTCCCATCCTGAATGCATGGTTATGATTTTTATGCCACTCAATTTGTGCAATAAAAGCAAACTCCTAATCTATGTGAAGCCCATGTCAGAATCCTGTCTCTTGTTGTTTCCTTCCAACAACAAAAGGCCAAATCTACTGAAGTCAGTCCTTAGCAATCACAGTGTTCACACAACACTTGCAAAGAATCTGGATGCAATTATTGGGTTTGCTTCAACAACTGTACAAAGGTAGAGCTGGGGTTTGTCATTTTTTCTTCTTTCCATTCATATTATTTTTTTTGTCCTCTTTCACTACAGGTTAGAGCCCTAGAAGAAAAATATGAGGATCAGCAACACCGAAATACCTGAATTTTAGTCCAACCTTATGGAAACATCCCAGTCTAAYTTTTTCATTTAGTTAATCAGATTAAATGTGGATAAATATTTTGCCTGTTCCTTATTAATGGTCCAAAAGTTGCACACTCTCCTGACGTGGCTGTCTGAAATGCAAACAGTGGAAAGATTACTGTATTTCAACCTTACTACAGAACAGTGCTAAATAATCCCCAGGAGGGGTTTTTAGAGGGATTAGGTTTCTAATAACCTGTGCTGAGGCACCTGAAATCTTTTTCAAGTACTGAGAATGCACCAGGTTTCAATTTTTGTTGACCCTTGCAATAGTGTC
>NW_026623976.1:241362-254331 GCF_030028575.1 Malurus melanocephalus | reverse complement strand
CTTGCTTTCTTAGCGCTCCTCAGGGTTTGCTGGGCTGCTTGGGTGTTGTATTTGTGCGAGTTTGTGCCAGCACTAGAAGGAACTGAGGATTTCGGATGAAATCCCCTTTGGYTGGCCTCGGTAATGCCATTGCAGTAAAGTTAATGTGGGTAATGAATGGGCACTTTAATGGARCTGCTGGAAGCCAAAAGGGCAATGCTTGTTTTCATGCTGAATCACTACAGTAAATTTAGCAATGAGACTTGACATTCTCTGCCTAATAAGAGCAATTTTTATGCTCAAATTGTGACTCTCTTTATATAAAAGGAAAATACCATTAAGCAGTTGTGTATAGTTTCAGCAGTGTCACGGTTTCTATAAATGTCAAGGTACTTATTCATTTAGTTGACAAATGTCACTTCAGAAGCAAATTATTTTTCTTGGTGGCAACCTGACTTATATGTATGTAACACAGTCCATTTTCTGAAAAAAGTAGATTTCTTTTCAAGAACTATTCACTAAAGATTAATTTCAATGAGTATTTTGGGGTTTTCACATTTTCATGCCACTTCTTGTAAAAGCAACATCTCGGAATTCTTTCCTCGTGGAAGAAACTGTTGTATATAAAACAGCAGGGTAAGGAACGGGTGCAGCCACTTCCACAAGAACTTATTTTGCTGAAGTTCTGCTGAATTCTTTCCTGAGACAGGTGAACGTGGTTTGAGGCGGTGATATTTCATATGATTTTGGACTGATAAAAAATTGGAAAAGTGTTGTTTTTTTCCTGGATTCTCTCAGTGGTTCATGTAGAGCAAAGGCCTGTGTTTCATTTCCAAATCGATGTGATCCTCCTATAGACTCTGTTTATTTAAGCATAATCTTACTTTAAATACAGCTGTTCCTTGGGAGGTCTCAGCCATCAAACAGAGGCAGAAAATGTGATCCAGGTTTATATAAATAATAGCTGGGGTTTATTTTCTGTCCCAGAGGGAGGATAGTGCAGGTGTGTGCCTTTGTAGAAATACTAAAAGATTTAGTGAGTAACGGCTTTAAAATTTAATCTGTGCAGTCTGCTTTCTGCAAATAAACTTCCTGCTGCTGTGGGAAGGATCCTGTTCCTTGGCCCAGCTCAGGGGTGAATTTTTGCAGAATTTGGTAGTTTTGGTGTAGGAGATGTGCCACTGGCACTTGGCCACGTTGAGTGACTGAGTGACAGCCCTGAGTGGTACCTGGCCAATGTGTGCAGCTTGTTCCTTTTATTCTTTGGTTTGCCAATCCTGTCATTATTTTTCCATACTAAGCATCTGTATTTTAAAATCTAATTTTCTTGAATAATTTAAATTAATGTTCAGGCAATTACCAGGCTCTTCATGTACTTAGGGTACATGCGTAATTGCGTCATTTGGACAGTTAATTGCACTGTTTAATGATGTTRTATCAATTTCCTTATTAAGCATAATGAATCAAATGCCACTGCCATGTGCACGGGGGTTTGGAAGGAGCAGTTTCTCAGATGGTGGCTTTCACAGCAGGAAGAAACCTGACAGAAAATGTTTGAACTGTATTTCAAACTGGCTTTGACCAAAGATGTCAACTGACTTTGGAAAGAGAAAAGTCTTCCGTTTCAGGATTTTGGGGCTTAGTGTCTATTTAAACTTTTAGCATAAGGGGAGATCAAGTGGATGAACTGAAAGGACAAGGAGGAGGCAGCTCCTGCAGGGAACTCCCTCCAGCAGCCCCCATTTCCCTGTGCTGGGCAGTGCTCTCATGGGACTCTGCTGTGCCTGAGTGAAATTGGGGTGTCCCAGGGTGAGGACAAATTCCACACATTTGAGGGACACCCCTGCTCAGCTGGGGGAGTGCTGTGGCTGCCAGGGACTGCAAATTCAGC
Source organism: Malurus melanocephalus (assembly GCF_030028575.1). NCBI lineage: Eukaryota > Metazoa > Chordata > Aves > Passeriformes > Maluridae > Malurus > Malurus melanocephalus. The sequence continues at coordinate 252,461 of NW_026623976.1, read as the reverse complement.
CAGGGACTGGTTTGATTGTGGTGCTGCTGCCTGGGGCTGGGGCAGAACGTGTGGCTGGTATTGGGTGTGGTGATGGCTCTGTTCCCTGAGCTGTGGTGGGGAATRTTTCAGGAATCTAAAGACTCCCAAAATGTGTGAGCAAGGAGAAGAATAGCAGAGCCATGAGTGAGATGAGGCACCCTACAGAAACCAGGAGAAGCTGAGACAGTGAGAGGGGAGTGAGCAGAAATGTTAAAAACAATGGGACAAACTGCAGGAGCACGGCATGGAAACTGCAGGGAAAGGAATGTTTCTTTATTATTCCTTTAAGTTCATTATCTGTAACATTTCCAAAAGGTTAAGTTGAGTTGTAGAAATGAAGACTAACGGTGTTTGTGGTAGCCTTGAAAAGTGAACTGCCTCGATGAAGAATTCACGTCCCATTTTCATTGGTTTGGGGTTTTTACATTGATGATGCATCATTGTAACACTAATGCCAAATCACTTTAATTCTGTCATACCTGATAAGAGCTTCTGTTGGAGAGATGTTGGTGTTAATTGTTTTCCAGATCCTTCCCAGAATGGATTTTTGCCCATTTATGTGGATTTAGGGATGTGCCTGAGAGAGGCCTGGTGTGATCTGCTTGGACACCACCAGGGCCACATCTCCCCACGAGGAGAGAGCCCCTCTGAGCAGGGTCAGCACAGAACCCCAGAAATGCTCAGGGCTGGCATTTTCTGGGCTTTGCTTTGACAGAGAGTGTTTGGAGTTACCGTTGGGTCAGTGCTGGGCAGGAGCCTCCCCTTCAAAAATGACTTGGAATTAATGGTTCCCAAGTGCTAAGGGTTATGAAATGTGTTGTATGATTGATGAGGTAGCTAATCCTGCCAGCCATGCTAAGATTTTGTTCCAGAGCTGTTGTGTGCTCTAAACCAGCCCATTCTCTGGGTTTTTGGGGTGGAAAAGCTTGAAATGATTCATCCAAAGATTGAATCTACAGACACCCCCATCCACCTGGGTCCCTGTGCACAGAACATCAAAGAATTTCGGTGCTGTTTCGTGATTTCTAATGAGGGCAACACAGCAGAAGGAGAAGGGAGCATTTTGTGCTGCTTTTAGAAGCCAAAATATGAATGAATTTTCTTCTGCCTTAGGATCAGTGYACAGAGTAGTTACCAGAACCTTCTGTGCAATATTATAGACACAAACAGATTTGACAGGGTTTCCTTTTCCCTGTGGAATTTCCAGTAAATAGTGATAAATTATCTCATCTGCTTTCTGTTTATTAACTGGGACTGTATCAAATTAAGTGCCTGCAGTATTGCTGTGAGATGGAGAAATAATCACTACCCTCTATTTAATCATTTCTCTGCCAACACGGGCTCAGAGGCCGTGGGACGTGAGGAATTTGCTGTCCCTGTGTTTGTGCAGAGGTGCTTCTTGCAGGGCATGGCTTGGAAATCCCTGRCAGAAGCTCTTCTGTTCTTTCTCATTTATTTTTATTCCTCCTCCTGGTTCTTCTTGTCCCTCACCCACAGCTTTGATACCMCCTGAGTGTTTGTGACCAGATAAATTTGCTCCATGCAGTCATTTAGGACCAGTTAAATGCTTTCAGTGCAGAGAGCCTTTATCTGAAAGAAAATATGGATTTTTTTGTGTAAATGAAGCCTTAGAGCTTGGCACAGGTTGGAGTGCAGCTCAGGAGAGTGTCTGGACCCCAGCTGCTCTGGGGACCCTGTGCCAGGGCCTGCCCACCCTCCAGGGAACAATTCCTGCCCAACATCTGCTGATTTGTTTTTTTTCCTCCCCCAATCAYTTTGTTCTGTTCTTGTAAACCAGCCTTGTCACACCAAATGCAATGTCCTGGCAGCTTGATGATCCTCATAGTGCTAATTATATTTCCTTGCTGGAACATCTCTGTCTACCTTCCACAAGCCATATGTGTTTAGCAGCTAAACTAGACAGCAATCTTTGAGTCAAGGAATGGAATTTGCAGCATGGGACTGTGGCAGTGATCATCCTGGGTATTGCAGGGATGATAATGAGAGTTTGCTGCTGAAAGCCTTCTAGAAAGAATAGAAACCAAATTTTTTTTTTCTAGAATTAAACCTGATATTCAGAGGAAGGTCCCATTCAAGAAGGTGGCATCACTGCTGAGGTGTTGGCCATATTATAGCAATATCTGTTTTTTTTTTTCATGATTCACTGCAGGGCTACAGCAATRAGTGAGTTTAAACGAGGCAGAGGCTGTGGGTTGGCAGCCCAGGGTGGGGAACACACAGTTACACTCCCATTAATCCCCAGGGTTCCCATTGCCTGCAAAGACTCAGGGAGTTTATACTGCCACTAAAACATTTCACAGCCTGCTCCTTTCCAGTTTACAGCTCCATTAAATATTGCACATGCAGCATTGAAATCAGCTTGTCATTGTTTGCCCTGTTTGGGTGCATATTGTGGGCAATAGGGGTGGTGATTAAATCTTTGTTCTGTGCCCTGGGAAGAGAACAGAACAAAAGCATCTGTTGCAAGAGGGAGGGTTATATCAGCCAATAACAAAACTTGGTAAGTGGGAGGAGAGTTAAATACTGCAATAAATAGTCTGAGTTTTGTCGGATCTCCACATCTCCCTCTCCATGGGTTTTTTGGGGAAGAGAACACGTTGTGCTGGCACACCTTTATTGCTGGTTCTGCTTTGTGTCAGCGTGATGGACTGGGGACATATTTCACACTAATTTTTTATGATCTCATGACAATTTAATGCATATAAACCCAGTAGAAACTCTCATAGGAAGTGTCTTAATGTTTGGGTTTTCAACACCTATCACATGGTTAGGAAGTATCCAGARTGATTCTTGTACAGGTACTCTGCTTAAATAAAATGTTCTTGTGGTSTTGGCCTGTTTTACCTGAATCCATTCAATATTTGTGTTGTTACTGATATTGGATTTTTKTGTGTGTGTGTTTTGTCAGCTACTGAAATGTGATTTAGAAATCCAATAATAGTAATGTGCTGCAGAAATATGGCTTTATTCACTGACCAGGAGTAACCCACCAGAAGTATTGCTTTAATTTTAAAGCTGACCTTTTCTGTTACTTAGCAGAAAATCCATGATTCCRAAAGGAAACAGAGCTTTTCTTTTGTGGACAGGATTGATTCCTTCAGGCTGGAACARACTGAGGGCCTGGACTGCTCTCTCTGTGCCAATCCAACAGAAATAAGGACATTTTTGGTTAAACAGCTTATGATTGTTAGTGCCAACACAGGGGTTAATGTTGTCATGGAATAATGGAATGGTTTTGGTTGGAAAGACTTTAAATCCCTCCAGTGCCACCCCAGCCATGGCAGGGACACCTCTCACTGTCCAGAGTGTCCAATGCCCAGCCTGGCACTGCCAGGGATGGGATCCTGGTGAATTTTGTGCCAGCAGCATTTTCAGAGGTGCAGCACCAATGGACATCAGTGCTGCTGCTGAGAGCGGGGATTTCTCCTGCCCCTGCTTCCCTTTTGAACTGGTTATTGTGGGATTGGTGAACAGACTGGAGCTGCTGTATAAAATTGTAAATGCTTCTGATGAAATGTGTGAGAAAAGAATACAGATCCCTTTCTAAGAGTTGTATAAGAAGACATGTGCCCCTCTTCTCTGCTGTGGAAAGGTTTTTCAAATCAAGAATGGCTTTATAAGCACTGGGCAGGTTCTTGAAATCATCCTATAAAGTTTAATAAAAACCCAACACGTCAAGGAAATCATGCAAAAGGATGCAAAGCACTCTGAAACAGAGGTTCCCTTTTCCTGCTAAATCCAGTATTGAGAACTCACAAGTTCTCTATAAAAATACGATGATGCTATTTTATAAATATCATGCACCACTTTATAAATATTTTATGAAAGATATTAACACTTTGCTTTTGAGGCTTTTAGGCATATCAGAATTCCTTTTTYCACTCCTCCTACACTGTATAATTTCCCCCACTGGTTTTGTCCTCATGCAGAGTGCTCCTGAGGAAACAGGTATCTTAAAATTTCTCAGTAAAACAGCTAAAGCTCAGTGATGAGCAATGAGGGCTGAAATCCTTCCCTGCTCTGCTGCACGGATGGCAGTGAGATCTTCCTGCAGCAGCGTTGCTGTGCTGTGATGAGAAAAACTGTGAGGAGGGAGATCAGTGAGGAGGGAGATCATTGATCCCTGGATCGATCCCACTGTGAGTCACTGCAGCCTTTTGGACCTGCGGATGTGGCCCGGGGTGGGTGCCCTCTGTGGGTGCCCATTAGCCCCCTGTGGGTGCCCGGTGTGGGTGTTCACTAGCCCCATGTGGGTGCCCAGTGTAGGTGCCCATTAGCCCAGGGTGGGTGCCCACTGGCCCGGTGTGGGTGCTCCATGTGGGTGCCCGTTAGTCCCCTGTGGATGCCATTAGCCCCCTGTGGGTGCTCACTAGCCCCATGTGGGTGCCCATTAGCCCCCTGTGGGTGCCCCATGTGTGTGCCTGGTGTGGATGTTCATTAGCCCAGTATGGGTGCCTGTTAGACCCTGTGGTTGCCCACTAACCCCCTGTGGGTGCCATTAGCCCAATGTGGGTGCCCATTAGCTCAGTATGGGTACCCATTAGCCCCTGTGGGTGCCCATTAGCCCAGTGTGGGTGCCCATTAGCCCAGTGTGGGTGCCCACTAGCCCCGTGTGGGTGCCATTAGCCCAGTGTGGGTGCCCATTAGCCCTGTGTAGGTGCCCATTAACCCCATGTGGGTGCCCCCTGTGGGTGTCCATTAGCCCAGGGTGGGTGCCCATTAACCCCTGTGGGTGCCCATTAACGCCCTGTGGGTGCCCATTAACCCCTGTGAGTGCCCATTAGCCCAGTGAGGTGCCCATTAGCCTGTGGGTGCCCATTAACCCCTGTGAGTGTCCATTAGCCTGTGGGTGCCCATTAGCCCAGTGAGGTGTCCATTAGCCTGTGGGTGCCATTATCCCCATGTGAGTGCCCGGTGTGGGTGCCATTAACCCCCTGAGGGTGCCCAGTTTGGATGTCCATTAGCCCCGTGTGGATGCCCAGTGTGGGTATCCAATGTGGGTGTCCATTAACCCCTGTGGGTTCCCGTTAGCCCCTGTGGGTGCCATTAGCCCCTGTGTGTGCCCATTAGCCCACTGCTCACTGCCCCAGGTCCCCGTGCCACAGCCGGAGCACACAGAATCACCCCCAGGTACGAGCAGAGCTCTGCAGATGGGGCAGTGCCACTCAAACCATCACATCAATACCCTGGTGTCACACCCCGACTGCCAGGGGACAATCAGGGAGCTCATGGCTGCTCCTCTATTGGTAAATGTTCTTTTTGAGTTCTGTGAGCAGCAGAAGGAGTGCTCTAAATGGCACATTACTGTGTTTGTGGATATATCCATAACCACTAAACATCAATATTTTCCTAAGAGCTTGGCCTTTTTTATTGTAAAGTTTGACAATATAACCTTGCTTTTTCTGACACAAATGGATTTTAAAAAAAAATAAATAAACCTAGTTTACTTCCCTGGGAATCCCTGATGCACAGCCTCACTGGACACGGTGTTTTCTGCTCTTTCCTCCTCTCCCTGCCCTTTTCCCCTCCCCTAAAGCCCAGCCCAGCCAGCCCTGCCTGGTTTGGGGTTTCTCATCTCTCTGCTGCTCTGTAGCAGAGCTGGTCCCTGCCACGTCCCTGCTGCTCATAATGAGCTCTCACTCAAGTGCTGATCGATAGCAGAGCCCAGCAGCTCTGTCTCCATYGCTTGTTTTCTCTATCTTCAATCTGCCAAGACAGATTAGACCATTGCCAAGGTCACTCCATGGGCTGCGAGGCAAGGCAAGGATAKCCAGCTGACTTTTTTAGGACAGACTGCAAAAAAGGCAAGAGTGGAGCTAAAACTGAATGTGAGATGACAGATTAAATCTGCATCAAGGTCACACAGGGGGTTTTTAAGTGAACTTTCCACGCAAGATGCACATCCCCTGTCAGGGGGAGGTTGTTGCTGTGCTGGAGAGGTGAAGGGTCTGGGCAGGGTTTGTAGGGGGGAACAAAGCAGAGATTGAGGAGAGAGCAGCTCAGTGCCACTCTCCTGAAATCAGAGATGTGGCTGCTGTTCTGGTGGCAGAGATGGAGCTGAGAGCAGCCCCATGCTGGTGCCACCCTGCCCCAAAAACCTCCTGTGAAYGGGCTCTGAGGTGGAGCTGCTCCTCAGGAATGAACAAAATTTATTTAAAGAAGAAAAAAAGCATGAGTCACTTAGGGGAAAAGGATTTTTTTTTTTTTTTTTATTGGCAATGGGTGGAATGGCAGAGGGAAGGTTTCCAGTGGGAGGCAATATATTTTATGAGTCTGACTGCTGGAACAGGGACAGCACTCTTCATGGCTTGTGTGTCTGAGAGCTTGTTCCACTTTTTYCCCCAGTTCCAGTAGCTGATCTAATAAAACACACTGTCTGTATAAATCTGCCAGCCTCAGATCATGGTGTCTGCCTCAGAACAGCTCATAAAAGAGCAGACAGAGCTCCCTAATATTGTTACCTCATTTAATGGCTCGTCATGGCCACTCCACGCTGGCAAGTGCTGTCCTTAGACTGCAGTGTCTGTGAAAGTTTAGGAGTCTCCCTCAGAAAAGCCTGACTTGTGGCTTTACCTGGTTTTGCAAATAAAACTGAAATAATCGTTTCCACAATAACAAACCAAAAAAACCCTTTCCACTCTCCAYTCAAACTTCTCTTGAGTTTGAAGCTGTTTGATCTGTAGGAGATAAAACTCCCTTTCCTCTGCCCTGGGAGGAGATGTAGCTGTGTACACGCTCTAATTCTGCTCTTACACTTGTTAGATTGGCACTTTTGTTTAATTTCAGTCTGTAACTCCTAAGCTTTTAAGCAGCACTGAGCACTTAATTGCTGTCATGGCATGGAACCAAAGCAGACTGGAGAGCTGAGATGGGAAGAACAGGAGTCCTGGAGATTTTTGCAAGGCTTTTGGAGATAATGGGATCTTTCTGATTTCCTCTGCTGCCCCATGTCCAAGGAGGAGGCCACGGTGTCAGGAGATTGTGTTAATTAMTTGAACTGTAAGAGAGAATCTCATRTAATTATCTGTGAGARAAACCCCAACAGATAATTACAAACTGCCCCAACCTTGGCTCTGGGAATTGTTCTCAGCGTGACCCAAAGGCTTCAAAGGCTGCGAGATTTAAAGATTTAAACCCTGTTTGAGCAGCCTGACTCCACTATGGGCTGAAACACAAAAGTGTCAGGCTTTGAGTGTGTCTGCCTTATCTCCAGCTTTATTTGGGTTTGTGTTGAATGTTAAAGATGCTGTTGGAGTTAGGCTGAGGCTGAGGCTCCAGGAAATGGAAATGATCAGTGGGACTGAGCTTATCTGAGCTGCGTTTGGCTTTGGGGCACGGAAAGTTCTCGTTCCTGGAGCTGATGGAGCCAAGGGCTTTAATCTGCCCACGTGTGCCAGGTTTGGTCCCCAGCGTGTCCCAGTGTGTCCCAGTGTATCCCAGTGTGTCCCAGTGTGTCCCCAGCCTGTCCCAGTGTGTCCCAGCCTGTCCCAGTGTGTCCCAGTGTGTCCCAGCCTGTCCCAGTTTGTCCCCAGCGTGTCCCAGCCTGTCCCCAGCATGTCCCAGTGTGTCCCCAGTGTGTCCCCAGCCTGTCCCAGCGTGTCCCCAGTGTGTCCCAGCCTGTCCCAGCGTGTCCCCAGCCTGTCCCAGCCTGTCCCAGCGTGTCCCCAGTGTGTCCCAGTTTGTCCCCAGCCTGTCCCAGTGTGTCCCAGTGTGTCCCCAGTGTGTCCCCAGTGTGTCCCAGTGTGTCCCAGTGTGTCCCAGCCTGTCCCCGAGCTCTGGGAGCTGCTCTTTGGGGTTCACTGATGCCTTTCCAGCAGCACCAGCTCCTGCCCAGCTGTCTGTGCCCTCTCTCCCTGCTTTTTCCAAAAGCTGTGGGGTGTTTGTGCCCCCTCATCTGAGAGGCTGCATTTGCTGGGAGCTTCTCCTGGGGCTGCCAGAGCATCTCGGCTGAAATCAGTTTGATGTGAGGAGAAGCTTTTCTCTTCTCAAAGCACTGTTTGGAGCCAACTGCAGGGTGTGTTTTGCAATCTGAAAACTTGGTACAGGATCATCCTGTGGGGAAAGGCCTGGCCAGAGAGTCAGGAAAGTTTCATAGAGGGCTTTGCTTGACTTTGGGTGTTCATTTGGGGTTTCTTTATCACTTAGCATTCTGTCTGAAATGATTCTACTTGCCTCAGTGGACTTCTATAGGAATATGTATTTAGAAAATCATGATAAGTGCAAATTGTGGGGCCAGGGACGCAGAGGAGCAGTGTGGAGCASTCAGCAGAGATGGAARTGTTCCCTTCTSTGCACAAAGATCTCCATTTGCAGRCTGRCTGCACGTCAGGTAYGGGCTGCTTATCCTTTGTTTGCTCATTTGTCACGTCGTGTTGCACTGTATGAAATCTGTTTAAGCTGTAATGGGATGGGATGTGCTAAACTTCAGCTCTGTTAACATTATATGGCAGCACGTTTGGATGCATTAGTTCCACTCCATGTCCCCAAAGCGGGTGACAGTGGCAGAGCTGGTGGAGAGGCTGGCACAGGACAGTGCCACAGATCACCCTGGCAGTGAACTCTGCTTCAGTGAACCCTGGCATCAGCTGTGGTGGCTTTAAAAAGAAATCTTTGAAAGTGCTCAAGGTGAAAAATTGTGAAGTCCAGCCTGAGTATTGTTTTTTTTTTCCATTTTCTCTCTTGAAGCAACAAAACCTGCTGGTTTAATTGAATTTAGACAGTGCAGAGCAGCTTTGCTGCCCCATCCCTGGAAGTGCCAGGCTGGACGGGGTTTGGAGCACCCTGGGATAGGGGAAGGTGACCATGCCCATGGCAGGGRTGGAAYTGGGTGAGCTTTACCCTCCCCTCCAATCCAAACCATTCTATAATTCCATAATTTAATCTACTTTTCCATCAGTACTGTTGAAGCTTTGGGGCAGGAAGCAGTTGGGGATGATTTCGGTGCCTCCCATGGCGATTTGTCTCTGTTTTCTATTGTCTGTGCTTTGTTTGATGTTCTAAATGTGTTTCAAATGGATATCTCTGCTACGAGGAGAGCAAACACTGCCTGAAACAGAGCTCTATCAGTGTTTGGGCAGGTGTGCAGTGGTGCTGGGAATGAATTTGGGAAACTGCACTGGGAATGCTGGGCTGACTGCAGAAAATCCTGCTSTGMTGGGGAYRAGAGGRGTGGGCTGCAGGAAATCCTGCTCTGCTTAGGAGAGGAGCAGGCTGCAGAAAATCCTGCTGTGCTGGGGACGAGAGGAGCAGGATCTGGGAAACTGCACCCTGAATTCTGGGCTGGCTGCAGAAAATCCTGCTGTGCTGGGGACAAGAGGAGCAGGATCTGGGAAACTGCACCCTGAATTCTGGGCTGGCTGCAGAAAATCCTGATCTGATGGGGACAAGAGGAGCAGGATCTGGGAAACTGCACCCTGAATTCTGGGCTGGCTGCAGGAAATCCTGCTCTGATGGGGAGGAGAGGACAGAACAGAACAGGACAGGAGAGGGTCTGGATGAGCCTTTGCTCCTGGTTTGCTGTCACTGAGCAGGGTTTGGTGTCCCGAGTGTGACAGGGACACAGCTTTGGGGCTGCTCCTGCTCTCACYGTGACCAAACAGCACCGAGGGGACACAGCTCTGGCAGCTCCTTCAGGATGCTGGGACACAAACAACTCTGCTCCTCAGCTTCTATTTTTTTTTTTTTTTCCTTCCCTTTGCCCAGCCGAGATGTTATTAACTCTGTCAGCTCTCWGGAGATTAATTGGAACTGTAAACACTGAAATTACCTTTGAATTAAAAAAGTGAGGTTATTTAGACCTTGAGGAGGAGATGGGAGCTGTTTGAACATTGCTGAGCTTGGTCACAAAAACCTTTGGATCTCTGCAGGTGGAAATAAATGGTGTGAGTGAATGGAAAATGTTTGTCTTTTTTTTCAGATGACTGAGTCACTGAGTTGTTTGATTYGGTTTTATTTTAAGTTCTGTAATTGTGTGATCTTGTAGCAGTGAAGATCCTGGAGCTGGTTTGGGGTGAGGCTGGGCATTGGAAATGCTCAGTGGCTGTAAAACCATCTGCAATATCCRTGTGGGAATGCCCTGCTTTGGAGGGGATTTTTGCAGGGCTGTGATTTTCCATTTCCATCCTGGGCAGGGGGTGTTTTGAGGGCTCTGTGCCCACCTCGTGTGCCAGGAGCAGTTTGGGGTCACAGCCCTCACCAAACACCCAAAGATGGAATCTTCTCCTTTCCAATGATTCTGGAATGAGCTGCTCCAAACCAGGCATGTGTTTGGTTTTAGGAGATTTTTCTACCCCTGAATTTCTTTCCAGCTCTTTGAAAACACAGTTTTTTTCTTCTGAAGGCCTTTGCACGTTTGTGGATCCAGAGAAAGATTTAAATGTGTCAGAGTAGGAGTAATTGAATGGAAATACAAATGGAACCTGAGGCCGGAGGCAAATTGTGAGAACTTGGKCTTGTTGCAGACTTTCAGTAGCTAATTATTGAACTGTTTATTTCATTAGAACAAAACCAATGGTGTTTGAATAATTAAGAATTTGCTTGGTTGCTGGCACACTTTGTCTCTCATCGATCCATCTGTTTGAAATTGCCTCTGTGCATTTGGGGGTGCCAGAGCAGTGTCACTGAGGGGGTTCATCCTTCCTTCTCCTTCCTGGGGTGTGTTTGTGCCCCCTGGCATGAACTGGGACATTCCAGCCCCCCAAAATCCCACGGGAAGGCTTCTCCAGCTGTGGGATCCTCCACGGTTGTGGGGTAGGAAGGGCTGTCTGTGTCCCTTTTGTGGGGCAGGAAGGGCTGTCTGTGTCCTGTCTGTGTCCTTTGCGGGGTTTGTGGGGCAGGAAGGGCTGTCTGTGTCCTGTCTGTGTCCCTTTGGGGGGGTTGTGGGGCAGGAAGGGCTGTCTGTCTGTCCCCTCTGGAAGGCAGGGCTGGGGATCCAGCAAAGTCACACTTCCCCCGTGGCTCAGAGCATCCCACTGTGTTCTCTGGCCTGGTTCAATCACAGACATCAGAGGAGAAATCTGCCCAGTGGCTCCAGTGTGATCTGCTGGATTCCCTGCAGA
>NW_026623976.1:233859-240601 GCF_030028575.1 Malurus melanocephalus | reverse complement strand
GAGCAAAGCCAAGCCCACAGAGCCCAGGCTTTATCATCCCTGAGCCCTGAACAATCTTGTCCTTTATGTCTTCATCTAAAATAATGTCATATAACACTGGGGAGAATATTTAATAAGAATATAAAGCTTTACAGTAATAGAGGAGATACACATTTTTATTGGGTTTCCTGGTGTTTCAGTAATAGCCATCATTTTCTTCAATGCCTTTTCTGGTAGTGAGGAGAAATTGTAATGCTGAATCCTGATTTTAGGGAGATTCCTCACGGCGAGCTGGGAGTTCCCAGCCCTTTGTAAACATTCTTAAACCCCATTCCCTCCTCTGAGGAAGGATTTAATCCTTCCCAGGGCTGCCCAGGGCTGTTCCATCCTCAGCAGTGAACTCACCTTCTCCTGGACTGRGCAGGGCACAAACAATTCCAGTCAGACCTAAACAAAGCTGCTGAGAGGATGAGATTGTGTAAAGTTAAACACACACGGACACGTGTAAATTGGGAAGTGACTTTGTTCCTTGTTTTCACGGCAAATGAGAATTGTGACATGGAAAGGAAATATGGAAGCTGCATCCAAACACGGTGGAGCTATACTGTGAAATGGATATTTGTTTTTCAGCTGGAAGGAGCAGGTTGAAAAATCCCTKTCTTTCAAAACAAGTTGCTTGGGAAAAGTAAGGAAAGCACAAAATAAAAGTCGTAAATGGTAACCTTTAAAAATAGAGAAGTATTTCCTAACAAACAGCATCTCTTCATTATCAGACACTCGTTAAATGAAATATTTATTCGGGATTATGGGATGTTAAAAAATGCAACAGCTGCTCCACTTTCTTTTCCCCTTTCTGAWGATGTGATTTATTTAATGTTAATGCCTGGTGCCTGTTGAGTGGAGAAGGCAGCAGAGGGAGGATGGAGCTGCTCTCCTGGAGAAGGGAAAGGTGTGAGCTGAGCTGGGAGCGTGGCTGTGCCTGCACAGAGCCTGCAGGAGCTTTGGGATAACTGCAAAAAGGAGCCACCTTTTTAACCCCAAAAGGAGCACACCTCTGGGATCAGCTGGGGGTTTGTCATCTCCTCCATGGCCTGGTGGAATTGGGAATTTTCCAGCACTCTCCAGAGGCTGAGCTGGGCAGAACAGGGGGTTTATCATCTCTTCTATACCTGGTGAAATGAGGATTTTCCAGCACTCTCCAGAGGCTCAGCTGGGCAGAACAGGGGGTTTATCATCTCTTCTATACCTGGTGAAATGAGGATTTTCCAGCACTCTCCAGAGGCTCAGCTGGCACAGGATCTCCCAAGAGCTGCAGCCCTGCTCTGTCCCTGTCACAGAACTCACTCTGTGTCTGGCACTGTTGTCTTTGCTGGAGAATCTTCTGTGACCCTCTGGAGAGCAGCTCCTGCTCCTCCAGAAAGGAGAAATCCTCAGAACGGGGTTAGGTGACATTCTCATGGAATCCCAGGATGGTTTGGGTTGGAAGGGACTTTACAGCTCATTGAGTTCTGATCCCCCAAAAGGGACAGGGACACCTTGGGCTCTGCAGGGATCCAGGGACAGTCCCAGCTCTCTGGGCACCCTCTTCTCCAGGAGTTTTGCAGGAGGATGAACCCGAGGATGCTGTAAAAGTTTGATTCTCAGTCTGCAGTTGAATGTGCACTGATGGTGCACTGTGCAGTGCAGTGCTGTGCACAGGATTCAGTGTAATTCAGTGTGATGCTGAGGAGCACAGCAGGGGATAACTTGCCTTGGGTCTGTTATCTGCAATATTAAACAGCATYCAGCAAATGTTTTATCAAGTCTTATTATGTTTCTATTAAGACAGAAGAGATAATCTGGAGAAAGGGGGAAATGAAGAAAATAAAGAATAAACAAACAAGCCATACAAAGACCCCAAGGTGGCTGCTCAGTTTGTATTGACAAAGCTTCAGAGAATCGACTACCAGGAATTTATAAACTGCCAAATGTTTGCAGGGCTTTTGTACCAAAAAGCTCTGTGTTTACAGAAGACATAATTATTGCCACCAGCAGGTTTGTGTGCTTGTCTGTTACTCCATGGAAATACAGAAATTAAATGTAAGGGAAGTTTAGATGGTGTTGGAAGAGCTGCAGAAGAGAAAGATGAATTTCTCTGAAGGACACGAAGCAAACCAGAAATGCTGTCATGGCCTCAGTGYTGACACAGAGATCTCCAGACATCAAATCAAATCCCTGGGGTGTGCAGGGATTCCTGGTTCTTCCCCCGTGGCTCAGAGCTGCTCTGCTGTTGTACAGGGCTTTGGGACTGCAGTGGTGTTCACTGCTCGTGTTTGTGTCTGAATCTCACCCCTCCTGGCAGAAATCCCCAAATTGGGGCATTTCCCACATCTGCACTGCGGCTGGGCTGGCCAGGCAGGAGCTGGGCTCTCTGTTCAGTGTCTGGGGAGTTCAGAGAGTGGGACAGAGTGTTGGGGAGTTCAGAATGTTTCTCAGTGCCTTGAGAAAACCTGAGACTGCAGGGCTGAGAGCAGCCCCTGAGGCTGGGATGGGGCACTGAGGTCCCCCTGTTTTCCCATCTGAAGAGATTCCTCCCCCAGCCCGGGAATTGGTGTTTGGGATCTGTTGCTAAGGTGATCCACCAGTCTGTGCTTCAGCTGCTGCAGAGGACAGTTCAGCAGGAGCTGTTCAAACGGAGCTGAATTCAAACCTTTCTGCGTTCTTTCCGTTTTGTTTCATGGAGGTTTGGTTTGGACCCCCTGAGCTGGGACCGTTTCTAGTCCCAACAAAAGCATCATTCAGTGCCTCTGCAAAAATATCTGTGTACTTGAGAGAGGAGAATGTYTTACCCAGAGTATTTCCCGTGTAATCTGTGTTTTAATGTGTKGCTGCAATGAAAGCGCTGAGGTGGAAGGTTTTTAACAGCCGAGTTTATCACGGACCAGAAAAGCAAAGCTTTGATGATCCCTCTGCGCTGTGCTGCTGCTCAGCTCTGCCCTGTTTGCCCATTTGAGCCGGGAATGATTGTTCTTTGAGCACTTGAGTGAATAAATAACTGCMCAGGTTTGCTTTGTTTGTGCTGCTGCACTTGACCCTGGCCCGGGATTCTCCTCCTGTTTGGTTCTGTGGGTGCCAGGCAGAGCTGCAGGACCCGGGAGCATCCTCCTTCCCCTGACAGGTCCTGGCAGATTCACGCTCAGCTCGGGGGCTCTGAGCCCTTTGCTGTCCCAGCAGTGTTGGTGTCACCTGTCCTTCCCAAACCTGGCTTTTCTGCCGGGCTGTCCCCGAGGTGCAGCCTGTGACTGCAGTGTGATCCATGGCAGGAGCAGGGCAGGATTTGGGAGGATCTGCAGGATTTGGGAGATTCTGCCAGGCTGGGGCTGTGCCCTGAGCTCTGTGATTGCAGTTTGGTCCATGGCAGGAGCAGTGCAGGATTTGGAGGTTCTGCCAGGGCTGAGGATGTGCCCTGAGCTCTGCAGGGCTGGTGCAGTGGGGCTGGCACAGTGAGGATGGAGCAGTGAGGATGGAGAGTGCAGGATTTGGAGGGGACTGCAGGGCTGGGGCTGTGCCCTGAGCTCTGTGATTGCAGTGTGACCCATGGCAGGGAGGAATGCAGGATTTGGGAGGGTCTGCAGGATTTCGGAGGGTGTGCCAGGCTGAGGCTGTGCCCTGAGCTCTGTGATTGCAGTGTGCTCTATGACAGAAGCAGGGCAGGATTTGGGAGGGTCTGCAGGATTTGGGGGGGCTGCAGGGCTGAGGATGTGCCCTGAGCTCTGTGACTGCAGTGTGATCCATGGCAGGAGCAGGGCAGGATTTGGAGGTTCTGCCAGGCTGGGGCTGTTCTCTGACAGCTCTGTGATTGCAGTTTGATCCATGGCAGGGAACAGTGCAGGATTTGGAGGTTCTGCAGGATTTCGGAGGGTGTGCCAGGCTGAGGCTGTGCCCTGAGCTCTGCAGGGCTGGTTCCAGGCCAAGCAATGCCCTTTCCCTGCAGACAGAGCCCTCCTTCCCTGGGCAGGAGCTGCTGGGGCTGAGCACTTTCAGTGGCCACAGAACATCCTTTCCCTACAATCTGCCCCTTTCACTGTGAATTATCTCCGTGCTGAGCACCTCGGGCTCCACTGGCTCCRCTGTCAGCAAAGTTTGCCTTTATTTGTGTCTTGGCTGCGTGACCCAGGCACTCTGTGAGTTTGGAGTCTGTCACACATAACTCAGAGTAAATAAATCCCCTCGTAGTTAATTATATATTACACACAAATCATCCTCTAACTCAAATAGAACAGACCCTTTTTTTTAAGGTTTAGCAATGGGGAGATTTAAAAGCAGAGTATTTGAGCAGAGTGCCAGGTTTAATTTTCACTTAGTAAGAATATTAGTTAGGATGCTATTTACTTTAGAAATTTGCCATTAAGAATTTATTCATAGCAAATGCAAGTACCTCTGCAACCTTTGTTCTCAGTTGAAACAAAATGCTTTGTGGGATTAATAAATGCTGCTCTGTGAACTTTGGATTTCAAACAAAAGTTGGGTTCAGAAGTGTCCCAATGGATTGAAGAGATGGAAGAGACCAACTGGGAGCCACTGCCTGACTTTGAACAAGTTGCTGCAGTGCTTAACACTTCAACTTGTACCTTGTTTTGTGTGATGAGATATTTACATTTACTGACCTTGGAAAAATGGAATTAATTTTTATTCCCTGCAGCCAAACTCTCTTGTTTGTGTCAGCAGCAGTACATAAGATCCTTTCTGCAGTTCGTGTTGTGCCTTAAAAACTGAAGTGTTTGGGTTGGATCCTTGATTCTGCTCTGTTTTCCTGTGTAGCTTTGCAGGATCCCTGATCTGGTCATATCCTGATGTCCATTTTTGTTGGTTTTTTCTCCTCTTAATCTCTCCCCTTTCTTCTCTCTGGAAACTGTAGGAACAAGGCCACAATTGTAGGAGGATGGACGCAATTTGTGAAAGCAAAGTTGAATTTTGGAAAACCTGGGTGTATTCTTGGTGTTGAACGTGTTTCACCTTCCAGGTTTGCACAGACCCCTTTTTGTTATTCCAGCACAATCAGAAATGAGCAGAGCTCTCCCCTCTGCAGTGTTGGTTAAATTCTCCATATGCTGGCAGGTTAAATGGGTATTGAACTGTTTAACATTAATTAAGCAGCCCAGGCTGGGGAGAAGCCAGGAGCATTGTCCAATTAAAGCTGCTGCCTGTATGAACAGCTGCCCATAAATCAGCTCCTCTTGTACACACAACAATTGCTAATTGAATAATTGCTTCAAATTCATCTCTTAATTTTTCCTCAGGAAATGCATCACATTTACTTGGGAGCATTACATGTTTGAGAGTGTTTTGATTTACCAGAGCTGAGGGGCAACGTGGGTGTGTGAGCAGGTACAGAGAGATTGGGGTGAGCTCAGCAGGAGGGGTTGGGGCGTGCAGCAGGGCTCAGGAGGGTTTGGGGTGTGTGCAGGAGGGTTTGGGGTGTGCAGGAGGGTTTGGGGTGAGTGCAGGAGGGACAGGAGGGGTTTGGGGTGTGCAGGAGGGTTTGGGATGTGCAGGAAGGATCAGGAGGGTTTGGGGTGTGTGCAGAATGGTTTGGGGTGTGTGCAGAATGGTTTGGGGTATGCAGGAAGGATCAGGAGGGTTTGGGGTTCATGAAGCAGTGTCAGAACCTCTCAGGACCCCTTTGGTGTGCAGGGGTCAGCGCAGTGTGTGATTTGGGTGTGAGGCTCAGAGGCTGGGTTTGATTTGGCCATCACAAACCGGACCCCGTGGGATCTCTGCAGTGTCCCAGTGGTGGCACAGTGGCTGTCCCTGTCCTTGTCCTGTCCCTGCTGTCCCTGGCAGGAGTGGCAGGGGCAGGAGCTGCTCCAGGAGCCCTTTGGTGGATCACAGCTCAGAGCTGGCCCAGGAGCAGCTCTCTGAAGCCCCGATATCGGGATGTTTTATGCTGTGATGGATCTGCTGTCTCCTGAGCAGAATTGGGCTCTCAGGATGGTCCTTTTTTCTGCAGCGCTGGGGTGTCTTTGTAACACAAAMCTGCAGCAATCGATCTGATTGCTCTGTTCCCAGTCCCTCCTCACACAGGCAGCTCCTTCTCCTTTGGAGCTGCATTTTTGGTTCGTTTCCCACACTTCAGATCTTATCTTGTGTGGCACCAGCGAATGATAACTCTTATTTCAATWTATTGACACGTCTGCTGCTGTTCACCTTTCCTTGGCCAGCCAGGCAGGATTGGATGTTAGGCAAGTATCAAACTTGTACAATTTTTTCTGTCACCGTTCAGAAATTCTGAATTTTTTAAACTCAGACTCCAAACAAGGGCTTACCATGTATTTTGAATTCTTTTATGTGATCTGGGAGAAAAGCATCAATTTGTGTTTGTGGGTGAGCTGGATGTGGCTCCCTCATGTGTGTCAGGGAGCCTTTGGCACTGAGGAACAGCACCCCAAGGTTGGGAAAGCTTTTATCTGTCCTTATTTGGATTGGAATATSAAAGAAAAATCTGAGTCTGCATCTTCAGCTGCTGTAGGTTTGTGAAATCCCTTTGAAGTTGGCACTCTGCTATGCATACATAAAGAATCAGAATAATTTTAGTGAAAATCTGCTAATACAGATGTTTTCTTCTTTATAACAAAAACAATGAATTTTGATCACTCCTAAACAAGATCAAAGGCGTCGGAATCTCCTCTTTGTTTTAACATTATCATGCAAACACAATTGTGCTCAAAACACTGGAAATGGTTGAAGATGCAGTAGCTGAAAGAAAGCTCAGCTGTCTGAACCT
>NW_026623976.1:226502-229159 GCF_030028575.1 Malurus melanocephalus | reverse complement strand
CCTCCCAATGTGTTATTTTCTACCTTTCTTTAACTTGCCAGCAATTACAAAGATTTTTACTTGTGGCAGGACTTTCTCTTTAGAAACTGAGAAGAGCTAATTAAAAACATCCAGTATCCCAAATGATGAATTATGATGAAGTGCAGAGTGGTTTGCAGGTGATAATGTCAGTGTGGGTTGGAGACATGACTTGTTTGTCACGTTGAAAAGGAATTCAGCTTTACACAGACCAGATGACCTTTCTGGATTCTTTCATTTTTATATTAGAGGGTTTTTTTCATGTTCATACAGGCAAATTTCACTTTTCTTGCCATGTGAATCCTGGTAATTTTGCTGGGTGAGTTTTTTTTCAGTTRAGGTCCTGATCAGTTTGTTTGAAGGAAGTGGCAGATTTGGCACAAACTGGGAATGTCCTCTCTGAGGAGGCCCAAAGGTGATGCAGCAGCAAAGTCACGGATGGGCATCCCTTGGAAATGACCCCAAACCTGCAGAAAATCCCTTATAACCCATAACCATCTGCAGGGCTGACAGCAGGGCTGGAGGAGCAGCTTTGGGGTTCACTGTGCTGGATTTTCCTGTTCTGGGTGAGCTGCAGGAGCAGTGGAAGGTGGGACAATTCCATGGGATGTCTGAGGTGAAGGACACGACGTGAATGGATATCAGCACCATCAGCTTCCTTTCACTCCTTCGCTGGAACCAATTATTGATTGCAACTGAAAAAGGGCTGAAGGGAGATGGGAGGGAGCAGGAKGCTCCAGATTGGAGTTCAGCACRCTCAGATCACACTCAGATCACCAGGGACAGGGTGCTGCTCCTGCTGAGTCACTGCAAGAAGATKATTTACTGCTSTGTGGAGGGATAGCAACAGGATATYACACATTAACAGCCGTGATTCCTGATTAAAAACAGACCAGAGATGCTAACTCTCCCAAACAAAGCATTGAATTGGTGCAGGTTTCATTTCTTGAAGCTKTTAGTCCCTCACATCTGCACACAGAATGGCAGGTGGATCTCCCATTGTGAACGGTTGATGGGAAGATATAAACAAAGGCAGMTTTTATATATCACTTAAAATCACTCCAAATGCATTTAAAATAAATATTCCTCATTTGCCTCCTGTCATGGCAGAGGCCCCAGTGCAGGGAGCCAGATTTCCCTGGGGTTTGCACACTCTCGTGTCCCTGCCCTGTGCACTGTGGTCACCTGGGATCCCATCTCCATCAAACTCTGCCCTGCATCTTCCTTGTCTAATCCCAGACGTGTCAGCAGCATCAATTCTGTCCCTCAATTACTCTTCTACTCTCATGAGCATTCTACYCCAACTGAAATTGGTGGAAATGAATCCTTGAAACAGTGAGAGAGGCTTTGGCCAGGACTGAGTCACCCCAGGGTGACGCAGCCCCTGTGGGTTCTGTGCTGGACTGACAGGGTTTAGTGGGTGTAACTGGTGAATTTGGCCCCTCAGRGTCACCCTGCTTTGTGCTACAGGCAGCTCTACTCCATGTTTGCTCGTTAACATAACGAGGAATAGGTATTGTGGGACAGACTGCAATGACGGAGTTTGGAGCGGAATAAACAAATCAGAGCKGCGTGAGGAGCTCAGCTGGGAAATGCCAAATGATAAAGACATTTCTGCTGGGGAGGAAGCCTAATTGCTAAGAGGAGCTGAGCAGAGATACAAACAGCCAGGCCTTGCCATCTCCCAGCTAATAAAAGCTCTGAGAGCTCCATGGCACTCACAGAGCTGAGGGCAACACTCACTGCTGCTCTGCAGCTCCAAAATGCTCCCAGTGCCAAAAGGGCACACAGGTGATGTCCTGTGCTGGGGTTATGGTCACCCAGGAGGATGAGGAGGGTGAGGARGGCAGCTCTGTGCTRCTCAGCACTCTGTATGGGCACACAGCTCTCTCTGTGCATTCACAATTCTCCTGCAGCACCACAGCAGGGAAAGGGATGCTTGAATATTTCATGAACATGGACATGAGACAACGCAAGTCTATTAAAGTAGCAATTCACATCATCTCATTGTGTAACAGGAGTGATTCCAGGTGGTGAAGTGCTGTCACTGAGACAATGGAGAGCAGTGAGACGAGAGCAGAGTCACTGGGCACACTGGGGCCAGGGCTGCGGGGCTGATGGTGCCACCAGGGCCCAAAAGGGATTGAGGGGAGGGTCCAGGAGCTGTCCTAAAAATAACCAGAGGAGAAATAAGAATAGCTGATAATCTGCCAGCAGTAGGGAGTGGCTCCTTGCAGGGTATGGGCTCAGTGCTCCTGGTCACTCCTGTGCTCCCCTGTCCTGCTGGACATCTCTCAGCCCAGTGCCCATCCTGTCCCTTTGCTTCCTGCCTTTGCTGCCTCCTTTCCCCAATTTCCTCAGTGTCTCCTCCCCGAGCTGCAGTGCAGGATGGAGAACGTGCTCCAACCCAAAGGGTTTTTTTGTTTGTTTTTTTTTACTCCATCCATCCTCATTTCTTGCCGGATGAGCTCCTGGTGCTCGTGCAGCTGGAGGAAGCGGTGCCTCTGTGACAGCAATTCATCTGGGGACAATTGGATAAGGRCTGCTTTCTCTTAGCTGGACAGGCCTTGTGGTTCAGGTTAATTCAATGGAAAGGAGGAATTTGGTTTCTGTTTGCCAGGCCCAGATCTGCTGTGCTC
>NW_026623976.1:224376-225005 GCF_030028575.1 Malurus melanocephalus | reverse complement strand
GGGAACATGTGGGGTCTGCTAATGGGGTTTTGTTTGTGCTGTCTCTTTCTCAGAGGTGCTTTTTGGAATAATTTGCTTCATTCTGCTCCTGCTATTTGCAAGTGAAGAAAAATGGGATTCWGAGGCTTTCTGTGTGTCTTGTGCTGCAGGGAAAAGGAGCACTAATAGCCCATGAATAATTAGTGTGTTGTTTTAAGCTCATATTGGAGATGGATGCAGTGCCTGGGTTATCACAGAGGTTCAGGGAGCTCTGAGAGCTTTGYCTGACTCTGCTCCTCACAGCCATACCTGGATAGAAATGTGGCTCACGTGTTGCATGGCAAATGTAGGTGTGTGTGTGATATTTGCAGATCCTCCCGGCCCAGATGTGGAGAAATTCCCTCTCTGAGCTCAGCTTTGCTGGAGCTGCTTTGTCAGGGAGCCTTGGTGGCTGTGGAGGGTTCATTGCATGAGTGGATACCCCAGATTGTCCTGTCAGGTGACAGCACTATAAAAATGTGTTTGGAGCGATTTTTCAGCCTGTTGTTGTGGCTGCATTGAGGATGAGAGCTCCTCTGGAAGGCAAAGGGGATGTCAGGTGAAATACAGCCCAGGAAAAACGGGGAAGTGGTGCCTTTGGGGCTGAGGCT
>NW_026623976.1:216740-222331 GCF_030028575.1 Malurus melanocephalus | reverse complement strand
TCCATCAGCAGGATAATTCTCCCAGATGTTCTGATGGAGTTCCTGCAGAGCTGCCTTGGGCTGAGCTCGTTTTCACTCCATGGCAGTCTGAGGGTGGCAGGGCTTTGTGCTTTGTGCTGAACAATGATCCTCAGGTCTCAGACTAGAAATGGAGCATTTTTAAAGCATATCAATTACGTGTTTGTTTGAGCTTTCAAAATCCTGCCCAGAGCCCAGCAGTCAGAGCCTCCCTGCACCAACCCCAGGACAAGAGTTTGTCTGCTCAGACCCAACACAATCATTTTCTATTCACACTCATAAAACCCTCACTGTCATCTGGGATGTTTGTGTGAGCTCTTCCTGCCTTCAGAAAGTTTTTATTCTGTAATTTCCAAACTGGTATTTGTAATTAGACCATAAAAGAAGGTAATACGTGAAAAGTGTTCGACTGCTCCTGCCAGGATAGAAAATATATATTGTAATGCATTCAGAAAACATTCCAAGGGTAGAGGATCAAGTTGTATTTGATTTTCTCATTCTCTATAATAATCATTTTTGTTGTCTTGCAAAGCTCCAGCTTTGAAGTGCGACGCATAAAGATTCTGCAATACCAGCAACTGTTTCTCTTTAGCTRTTTTCCAAGTGATTTGATTTTCTCAATAGCATTAACTATACGGAGGTCTAACAAGTTGTAATTAATGTATTCAGCCATTTTCTTTTGTGACAGGCTGGAATGTGAGTGACAGCATGAAGGGAAGAAGCAGAATAGAGYTGGATGCTCGAGAAGATTATCATAACATAAAAACTGACAACTCTCTGGCTCCTGAATAACATATTGTGTTACACTCAAAGGGGAGGAAAAAGCTATTTCACAAAAAAGCCCAATGGGACTTACAAATTTTTTGAGGMGGGGAGAGATTTTCAAAAGGCTTTTTTAGTGCTGGACAGATTAGAATATTGGAGTTCACAAACAGTGCTGCAGTGTGTGTGCAGGGGGTTTGTGCTGGGATGGGCTCTGCTGGAGCCTCTGAGCTGCAGGAGCTGCACCCTCAGAAGGGGAGGCAGAAAGCAGAGCCAGGGCTTTGGCACAGTCCAACAGGCTGCCCATCATCTATCAGTGACGCCTTAGGATTTTTGGTTTCTCTATTTTCATCCATCTGTATTCTTGTACTTCTCTAGCACAGCACTAAAAACCACCGTTCTCCCATCTTTAGACAAAACAATTCCTCTCTGAGCTGAACCCAAGGACACCTCAGAGCCCCAAAATATGGAAACAACAGTGAGTTGGAGGAGAGCAGATTTAGAGAATTGACTTCATCACCTAAAAAGATAATTGGAGAATTAAAACCCAATATGTGAATAAGGCAGAACTTATAAAAGGTGAAGATCTCATGACTCGGGGGTCCATTTTGGGTGTAGCCTCAGGAGGAGGCTTTTGTCTGCCCTAATGTACCAGGGGGCCTGTTAGGCCTGGATTAAAGTTGTCTGTTCTCATTTTCTTAAGTTTGTCTGATCTCTTCCAGATCAGCCTGATTGATAAAGCACCATCAGGATCACAGAACCTCCCGGGCTGCCAGGTCCCCAGAGTCCTGCCCAGAATTCCAGAATSCCACCACGTTCTTGAGAGTGCTGCCCAAAGGACCTGCTCAGCTCATCCCCTGGGGCTGCTTTGCATTTTGGAAGCTGGGATTGCTCCTTGGGAAGATGTCCTGGGTGATTAAAGAGCGGGGCTGGCAGCCTCTCCTCCCCTGCTGCCATCCATCCACCACAAGGTCATCTCTGCCCTGGCCCCTTCCTGTTTAGTTCTGAGCCAATAAAATCCCCATTTGCTCTGGAACATTTTGTAATCCACAGCTTTCAGCCCAGAGATTGATTATCTGTATTCCTAGATAAAATCAAAGTGCAGGACTTTAAACAGATTTCCACTCAATTATTTCCCCCAGACATTTTAAATGGTGTTGTGAAACCCCAGATTGACTTGGGAGTGGCCGATGTTTGTACCTGCATTTCCTCCTGGCCTTGCTGCATTTCATTTTCAAAGCAATTTTATTGCTGTTTTTCTAATTCCTATTGAGCAGGGGGTGATATTTGTGCCCATGGGGTCTGGGTGGATTTAGGGCATCAGAGGGAACTCTGCAGAACAAACCAAACAGAAACACAAATTCATTGCAGTTCATGGTTTTGGTCTGGGCAGGATCCCCCCAGGCTCTCCCCATCCCACAGGAAATCCTGGCTGTGCCAAGGTCTTGGTGAAAAATTGCAATTCCAGAGTGTTTTGGGTGAAAAGTAAAATAGGGTTTTGAACGAGAAATAGAGAATTCCTGGCAGGAGCTGTTTCCTCCTCCTGCCCCTCAGTTTGGATCAAGGCTGTGCTCAAGGAGCTCAGTTCAGCCATTAAAATGGGTGAAAGTGAAATTCATATGGAAATCAGGAAATTCAAATTAATTTCAAGGAGGATGTTAGGAWTTAGGATTGGAGGAGAAGTTGTTAGCACTTTCTCTAATATTTCAATTTGGGACTGGAGGACATTTTTGGACAAGATTTTTTCGATAGAAATATAAATGTAATCTCAGCACGATTTGAGAAACACATTAATTATGAGCTATGCAGCAGATGGAGGCTTTAAAACTGTATTATTTTCTTGATTTATTGATGGCTTGTTCAGAATTTTTTTTAATTGCCATTTTCTTCTCAAAATCTTTAGCATCACATTGATGGGAATAAGATTGAACACTGCCAAGAGAAAAAGATATATATATATCCATTTATCCCACACCAGACATTTGAACTTTTTGATTCATCAGTGTGTTAACATTTATTTTAGTAATGCTTTTAAATTTTTTTTTTCTTTTAACACTTCTTGGAATGATCAATGATTCAAAATATMTTTTTCTCCCCCGGTTCTACAGGAAACCAGGGCAACACCAGTGAGTTCTTCAGAGTTTTGTAATCCAGAACATTGAGATGCTGGTCAGGGAAAGAGACATTCTCCATCTCTTTCTTGTGATATTGAAGTGTAAATTGAAACTGTGGCAACAAAGTCCAGTGTCAGTGATAAGAAATTGCAGGTGTGTGTACTATGGGATGGATTTGTGCTCACAAACGGATCACAGGTGGATTAGACAAATAATTGGAAAAGGAACCYGCAGCCAGACTCTCAGTGGCACACTGTCACCCTGTAATTCCAGTGAAGTTATTCCAGCTATTCTGATTTAYGGGCGCCACTGAGATTAGGAGACTTCAAAAATGACTATAATGGCATCAAAAGAGCTGCTAAAATGTGTGAGTCATGGTGGAGAGCATCCAAAAAGGAGTTATGGCACAGGATGACGCCACGTCTCCTTYGGGGATGTTTTAATCTCGAATGTTGCTCCATTCCCTTTGTTCCTTGGAGTGCTGTAGTGCAGAGTGAAGCACACTCTAAGCAGCAGCATGTGGAATAACTGCACGATTTTSCAATCTCTGTTAAAGCAGCTGCATCTGTAACTCATTTCATGGAAGTTTTACTGGGTTTTTTTTTTTCCTTTTACCATATCATACTCGAAGCTCAATAAAGATAAACTTCAAATAATGTCAGTATATCACGGAAGATTCAAAGCCCTGCAGCTGAGCCTGAATTCCTCCAAGTGCCATTTATGAGCTGAGCTGTTTTAATGTAGTGGTAGAAGTAAACCCAAACATTTGGCAGTGTCTATATTTGCACCCTTGGGACAGATGATGGAGGAGTTATTTGCTCCAGCCTTTAATCAATTTTAGGTAAACAGCACGAGTGTACCTTGAGCATCCATATTTCCTAATTGGCTCTCTTAAATGTGAAGGCTCCCATAACTCAGGGGGGAGATTTACAGCAGGGAGAGGGGGAGCCCCCCGTCCCCATTTGGAGCTGTGATGGATCTGCACAGCAGCACAGCCCAGGCAGGAACTCCTGGCAGATCAAAATGCAAACCATGGGTGATTTCCCAGCGCCTTTTGATTCATTGCTCTGCAAATCTGGGGCTGCACCGACAGCCGAGCTGCACGAGCAATGCTAATCCTTGATTTAGCACCGCCAAATCTGTTTATTTTACGGGTGCTAAATTCCCCGGGCCCGGGTGGTTTGTGTAATTCATGCACGGGCTCCTCCTGGGGCTCMGAGAGTTTGATRAATCTGCTTTCTGCACTYGGCTGCTGAAGGGTTTGTGGTGGAAKCTGCAGAGAGCCCTTCAGGATGGGTCAGAGGGGAGGTGGATCCCAGGGCAGGGACAGGATGGGGCAGGAACAGGAGAGGAAAGCACAAGAGAAGGGATGGTGAAGAATGGCTTTGTTTTTGGGATGAGTTTGATCTCACCTGGCTCCCCTTGGGGTGTCCCCAGCCCTGCAGGCTCAGACTGACCCAAACCCTGTGTCCATGCTCAGTGGGACACAAAGCCAAGGCCAGGCTGGACAYGGGGCTGGGGGCACACAGGAGGTGATGTTTGAGATCCTTTCCAGCTCAGACCTCTGATCATTCCCTGGGTTTGTTCTCCCAGCCTTGGCCTCACCCTTGGCTCCCATCTGCCAGGGATCAGCTCTGCTGCCCCAAAACCAAACACTCCCCAGTTCTCCTGATTTTATATTTCTGTGTTTGTGGGTCCTGGGGGTCTGGCAGCACTTGGTGATCTCCAGATGTTCCAGACTCAGTTCCTGAAGTGCAGTGAGTGTTTCCCAGGACTGTTTGAGACAGCCCCTTAAGAGCAKCATTCTGCACAATATTCTGCATTTTCAGCAAGTTGGGACACCCTTYGTTAAGATTCAGACTTTATGCACTGATTACTTCTCCTCTGCTACAGCTTAACTTCTCCTGCATGGCTTAACTTTAAACCCAAGTGAGAGGAAATCCAATAAAGATAAATGAGATGTCTTTAAAGAATCCAAAAGGAAATTCAGTGGTGTCAGCAATGAACGTGAAGATACAGTGAGTTGAGGAACTCGAGGATGATGGGTTCTTTATGAGGTTACATCTGTTCACAAAGGCTTGGAAGTATTTAAGGTAATTAATTGCTTTAGGAGCAACACTTCTTCAAATTCTCGTGGCTGTGATTCTCGTGTTCCTGTCTTGCCCCAGAGCTGGGTGCATAATGTAGTGAAGCTGATGCCAGGCAGTGTGCAGTGAGCACTGACAAGAACAGTTCAGCTTCCTGGAGAATTCCTCATGGACAATGTGTTTAAAGTGCTTTTTGAACAACCAAATCTTTTTCCCTTTCAGGTCCCCTGGTGTCAGTGATGCCCAGAAGTTTCTGCTGYTCCTGAGAGCCAGGTAAGGCACTGTCATGGTTTGTTATTGGGAAAAATCAGGTTTAAACCCAYGACAGGCACTGAACTATTTATTCAAAACCAGTCCCCAGTGGTGGGACAAGCAGCTGTAGCAGGAATGGCCACCTTCAATGTTTCCCCTGTATTTTAAGGGAATGAATTCCTTCCAGAATTGGGGTTATCACTGCTGGATTCAGTCTGACTCGCACTGTGGGTGTCTGTGGTGAAGAACCAGAGAGGAGCCCAAATTCCCGGGGTGCCAGCTCATCCAAGCTGTGAATGGAGCTCAGYGGGGCTGAGGCTGTTTGCTGATTGCTCTGAGGAAAAGCACTCCCTGCCAC
>NW_026623976.1:208803-215819 GCF_030028575.1 Malurus melanocephalus | reverse complement strand
GCTCCCCAGAAATGCCCCAAACGCTGGCACTTTCCTTTTTCAGAACCTGTTCCACAGCGCTGGTTAATCAGATCTGTGCTGGAGCTGTCATTGCTGATTACACATTCCCCTGTTTAAATTGCTTCTTCCCAGTGGTCACCGGYACAAATGTCTCAATGCATTTCCTTTTCTTTTAATGTGCAAGTGCCTGCAAACCAATCAAAACAGCCGTCCTACTTTGATTGTGTATTTTATTTCTGCTGAAAGGTTCAAMTGTAATGAAAATAAGATGTTCAATGAGCAAACACAGATTTTCTAAAAAAAAAAAACAACCAGGCACATTTAAGTTGTTTTGAAAGATGGATGAATGCTGTTAGTTTTGATATATTCTATATATATCTTCTCGCTTGACAATTGTTATTTAAAGATTTAGTTCTGGGTTATTGCTGCACTTATGTTGTAGAGTCGTTTTACACCAACGCACGGATCAGTAATTTAATTATAAATAAGTGGGTTTAAGCCAAATGTAATGGAAATAATGTTTCCTTTAGCTCAGTCTGGGGTGTGGGGATGATGTGGTGCTGTGGGGGTGTCCCACTCCCACCCTGCAGCAGAATGTTCTGGGGATGGGCACATTCCAAGGGTGATGAGCTGGAGATGCAGAAAATCACTGACGGTCACCAGAGCTGCACGAACCTGGTGGGAATGTGGGGGTGGAATTCTACACACTGCAATTCCAGGATGTCTGTCCTGGGGAGAGCCAAAAGGGATGCTGGCACAAAATACCACAGGCTGTTATTTTTATTATTTTTATTATTTTTATTATTATTTTTATTATTATTTTTATTATTTCTATTATTTTATTATTTCATTATTTTCATTATTTTCATTATTTTCATTATTTTTATTATTTTCATTATTTTTTATTATTTTTATTATTTTTATTATTTTTTATTATTACACTTCATTCTTTAGCAGACAAAGTGATTGGTATCGTTCAGCCTGAGCCCCCTGATGCATCCATTGTTAATATTAACTTTAAATCCTTTCAAACCCATCTCCAAAACGTCTATTAATATATTTAATTGCAAGGTGCTGTTTTCATTGCTCCATCTCTCTCACGTACACCGTTCTTTATCCGAGGAGATGGGGAGGCGATCAGAGATGGGAGAGGGCAGCAGCCGCATCCCCCGAGCCCCGCGGGAGGGGAAATTTGGGATTTGTAGGACGTGGGGAACAGACTGAGTGCTGTAACTCGGAATGAGCAGTGAAAGGCTCGAGTCCTTGATCGATTCGGCTCTCGGCACCAGCAGAGGGGAAAGGAGCGGGTTTATTCCCGGCTCTGCACCCTGATGGAAACGCCGAGAGGCGGAGGCTGTGCCAGGTACCTGTCTGTGATTTTAGCGGGGAATGAACGCTGTGCCGGGGTTTGGGGCTTTCAAAATCCCCCCTCAGACAATTCTCCTCTTTTCCCCTTTTCACAGCCACAGGATTGACTCTGACAAGTGTGGGGCACGCTTGGCTGGACAGTGGGGTTGTAGAGATTTGGGATGGGAGGGCAAAGGCAGGAGGCACAGGGGACAGGAGAGCTGTGCAGACAGGGACTGTCCTGTGTGGGCACTGATGGTGGCACAGGGGACAGGAGCAGACAGGGACTGTCCTGCTGTGGGCACTAAAGGTGGCATTGGGGACAGGAACAGACAGGGACTGTCCTGTGTGGGCACTGATGGTGGCACCGTCTGTCACAGCTGATGGGCACAGCACAGAGGCTCCTGCAGGGAAGGAAAAGGGCAGAAATTGGGGTGTGATGGATTCTGGAGCAGAGCAGCGCTGCGGGCACAGGGAGAGGAATCCCCGGGGAAGATGGGGTGAGGAAGGGCTGAGAGAGAACCCACAAACAGTGAGAGAGAACCCACAAACAGTGAGAGAGAACCACAAACAGTGAGAGAGAACCACAAACAGTGAGAGAGAACCACAAACAGTGAATTTGCACAGAGCAAACACCCTCGGGCTCCTCTGGGATGTGGCACCCTGAGAGGGGACAAAGCTCCTGACAGGAGCGAAGGTGAAGGCAGAGCACAGAAGAGCTGAAAGGAGGGCCCTGAAGCAAAGGCTGTGCTTGGGGTAGCAATGAGGCAAAAAGCAGGAGGAAACAGCGCTTGTAAATAATCAGAAATGAGAGGAGAGGAAATGCAGAGCTGGGAAATATGGTGGCTGCTTGCAGGAGCATCGAAAATGCCCTGATTAACTGGTTAATTGTGACCAGAGGGGAGAGGGGACAGCAGAGAGGGGACAGGAAAGAGGGGACAGCAGAGAGGAGAGAGGGGAGAGGGGAGAGGAAAGAGGGGAGAGCAGAGAGGGGACAGCAGAGAGGGGACAGCAGAGAGGGCAGTTCCTCTCCCTCTGCCCACAGGGTCCTGCTGGGGACACCCAAACGTGTCCTGAGCCTCTGCCAGGCCATGGCTTTAACTCACCAGAAGCCTGGCCAAGGAGACGTTTATTCACCATCTTTGGAAAATTTGTGACAAGGATTCAATTTAGAAAATGATAATGAAATCAGCTTCAGGAAGAACTGCTGCTGTGATGATGTGCAGCATCAAACGTGCCGCTGCAAGCAAACAGCACAGCACAAGCAAACCCAGGGAATCARACTAAAACTGGTTATTAAAACCTCTTAAATGACTTGAACCTGTTCTAACTGATAATTCATTGCCCCTTTGACTCGTCTGTGGCTGCAGTTTTGCTCCATTTCAAAGCAAAGCTGGCCTTTGTGATTGCTAACACAATGTACAGCTAGCAAAAAAAAAAAAAAAAAAGCGTGTTGGCAGGGTGATATGAATTCATCCAGAAAATAAAAGGGGTGTCATTTGTACCATCTGCTGCCCATGAATCAGGAGAAGGGAGCGGCTGAATCCTGGAGACATCAGTGTTGGGATGCTGCTGTTTGGGGAGCGGTGGTAGGAGTGCAGAGGGGACGGGCCAGGAGTGGTTCCCATCATTTCCTGCCTTCCTCCCCTCCTGTTCCAGAGCCACTGAATCCCAGGAGTGCTGCAGGGGGTTCAGAGAGCTCCATCCATTCCCTGCTAACCCAGCCCAGCCCCGCTCCCAGCCCGGCTCCCAAAGCTCTCCAGCTGCTCTCGGCAGTGTTTGTGCTCCCAGCCAAACCCACCCAAGGCTATTCTGTATTTACCAGTTCTTAACCAGTGTTTTCTGAGCTTTTCCTCCCGTCCAGGGCTCATCCCTGGTGTTTGCACAGAGCAAACCTCCCCTGAGCTGAACAGCTCTGTCCTGTCCCACTCTGAGCTGCCTTTGAGGGACTGCACTCGATCCTTTCAGCTTTCTTTACATGAAATCAAACTTTTCTGCACAGTTGGAGTCAACAGGACAGTCCCAGGGRGAAGGCACTAATCAATAGGGCCGCTCCAAAGCCCCCAAAGTAAATGGGAATTCTATTTTTCCATCGCTGCTCTTTGGATAGAACCTGGTCAGGCGGGGAAGGAAAGAGGTGGATTTGGAGTTTATTAATGCAGTTTTCATGACACTGAATTCATGGGGGTGAAATTGAGCTTGGAGGAAAAGAGATGAAGCTTTGGTGTTTCAGAAAAAGATGCCAGATGAGTTTTGGACAGGATCTGGAAAAAGAGATACCTTAATAATTGTGGCAAAAGTGGGGGATACCCAGCTGCAGCTGCCAGTGGCACCAGAGCAAAAAGATGAGGTTTTGGATGCCCTCCCCTCTGCTGATCTGTGAGCCATGGGATTGTGGAGAGTGGCAGAGGGACAACAGCCTYTTCTGTTCCTCTGTGAGCTCCAGGAGAGATGGGAATGGGCTGGAGACTGCAGGGGTGTCTGTCCTGTGAGCCTTTGTGCCCTGGGCACAGCCTTTCCACCCCTCTGACCCTCTCAGAGCTGTCCCTCCCCTGCCAGCAGCACACAGGGCTGGATGGAACCTGGCCATTCATGAAATACATGAAAAACGGGATTTCACTCCGCAGACTGATGGAAAGGACTTTTAAAGCAYGTTAAACCCTGACATTTGCAGCGGGGAACTTCTGTCCCTGATGCTCTGAAGTGGCGCTTTTGTTCCTAAACGCTGCCTCGTGTTTTACAGCAGGAGCAGGGTGACARTTCACTGACCTGAAAATGAAGGGGGAAAAAGGCATCTCATGTGGAATGAAACGTTTTATTTGATTGAAACTCTGAAGCTACACTGTTTCTTTTTGTGCTTGGCATGAAGCAAGTGCAGCCTCAGGTGAGCCTGGCTCTGGCAGTGCCTGTCTGTGTGTCCAACCCCACGGGGACACCCAGCATATGGGGACACCCAACCCTATGGGGACACCCAGTGACATGGGGACACCCAGCCCTTTGGGGACACCCAGCACATGGGGACACCCAGCACATGGGGACACCCAGCACACAGGTTGTGGGGTGACTGACCACTGTTGGTCTTGGGGCTGGCAATGGGGTGGGAGCTGTCCCTTTCCCACTCAGGCCTTCCCGAAAGCACCTCAGACTCGTGGATATCCCATAGTGGAAGGGACTCACAAATTCCATTGAATTCCAGCCCTGTCCCYRSCCAGACCCCCCAAATCCCCCCTGAGCATCCCTGGCAGCGCTGTCCCAAYGCTCCYGGAGCTCTGGGACCCATCCTGACCAAAGGATAAACACCAAAGTGTCACCTGCAGGCCCTGGCAGGGGATCAGGGGAGCTGTACTCGAGCATCCCAACGGTGCTTCCCAATCCCAGACCTGCATTTCATTCAGAATTTAGCAAATGCTTTGAAAAATGAGTTCCTACACAAATGGGAAAGAGAGAAGGAAGCTTCCAGTGTGACCTCCATCCATTCCTGGCAGCAGGAACRTCCCTCATTTGTGTCTTTTAAATCATCTTAGGTTCAGCTAAGAAGCGCTCAGATTTATTTTTACGGATTCCACTTTTAAATGCTTTCACTTGGAAAAATTACTTTTAAATTATCATTATTTTCTGTGAAATTCGCTTTCTTCATCTGTCCCATGGTTTAAAAGTCAACTGCTTACTCAAGAGAAAACCACTTTGATGTCATGGAAGTAATGAACACTATAAAGAGACTTTTGAAAACTTTCAGTTTTGTTCTCAAAATGGCTGATAATGTCATTTATTTTCCTTCATCCCTTTTTCACTGCTACTGAAAGCACAAAAAGAAAGAAAGGGGAGAGCAAACAATACCCTGGGAATAATAACGGAAATGTTTTTTATGGGAATTAATCTATCTCTTTTCTAAAAATGAGCCAGAAAAGCAGAAATAATCCTGTGAAACCAACAGGAGAAACCCCAAGTGCTGTCCCTGTCCCTGTGCCTGAGCTGTCAGTGCTTGGCGAGGGATGGAGATGGACACGTGTGGGGTGAAAATGGACACGTGGAAYGAGGATCTAACACAGGAATGATAAAAGAGGGGTGATTTAGGTCACCCCTGGATCCTGGTGATTTAAATCCTGCCCCTGGATCCCTYTGAGTGCCCRAGGCCAGGCTGGACATTGGGGCTCCCCGTGCTGATCTTGGGACTGGGCAACTTTCCTACAAACCTCCAAACTGACCTCTTGCAGATTAAGCTACAAAATCCTCCCCAACTCCTGGCTCAGGGCTGTAAATCTCTTTKGCCAGAAATTTAAAGAAAATTGATGAAAAGATCCAAAGRACCCACAGCGGGCGGAGCTCCTTTWAAGYGGCTCCCACGGTGCCTCCTGTGCCTGGCAAAAGCAGATTCCTATTTCTGGTCTGGCTTTGTTTAGYTCCTGCTCCCCTGTGCCTTGTTATGGTTTTTACTTTGCCTTTCAAAGCTGCCTCTGCTCAGAAACTCCTATTGTGGGAGATTTTGGACTCTGGATGAAGCGAGTTACTGAGATTCTCGAGTCGAGCATTGAATATTTTGGTGTAACTCACTCCCCGAGCYTTTGGCTGTGTTTTTGTGTGTCCCCACGGTGGCCAGGGTGGCACTGGCATAGCCAGGGTGAGGCCAGGCGGGGTGGCCACAGTGGGTCCGGCTCAGGGGCTGGACAGAGGGGTCCAGGGGGAGCAACTGTGGGGTCACTGTGGGTCACTGTGGGTCACTGTGGGGTCACTGTGGGGTCACTGTGGGGTCCAGGGGGAGCTGGGCACTGTGGGGTCACTGTGGGTCACTATGGGGTCACTGTGGGATCACTGTGGGTCACTGTGGGGTCACTGTAAGGGCACTGTAGGGTCACTGTGGGGTCATTGTGGGGTCCAGGGGGAGCTGGGCACTGTGGGGTCACTGTGGGGTCACTGTGGGGTCACTGTGGGATCACTGTGGGTCACTGTGGGGTCACTGTGGGATCACTGTGGGGTCACTGTGGGATCACTGTGGGTCACTGTGGGGTCACTGTGGGGTCCAGGGGGAGCTGGGCACTGTGGGGGCACTGTGGGGTCACTGTGGGGTCACTGTGGGATCACTGTGGGGTCACTGTGGGATCACTGTGGGATCACTGTGGGTCACTGTGGGGTCACTGTAAGGGCACTGTGGGGTCTCTGTGGGGTCATTGTGGGGTCACTGTGGGGTCGCTGTGGGGTCACTGTGGGGTCACCCTGCAGCTCCCAGCACACCCAGAACAGGATGTGACTGTGGCACTGGGCTCTGTCACTGCCCCGTCACTGCGGTGCCACAGAAGCAGTGCCAGGCACAGGCTCCAGCTCGGCTTTTATCGACCAGGTTGTTCCCAGTGGGATGGAATGGAGCAGACAGGAAAACACAGATTCAGACAAGAACATTTTTGCCTTTTTTAGAAAAGTCTGTGATGGCCATTACATTAATGCCAGGATGGCTGGCGTTAATTTTACAGCTGGTGAGAAAGGGGGAAATGCAGAGAGTCACTGGTGAGGCTGCGACAGCTTCATTTCCTTCCCCCATCTGCTTTTCCAAGCAGGAATTCRCAGTCTCTGTGTGATGCAGCTCTGCCTGTGCCCAGACTGCCAATGCCCAGTGAATGAAATCACATCTGCTCTGCAGCACAGCTCGGGAGGAGACTGCTGCATCCTGCATCCCG
>NW_026623976.1:206244-208763 GCF_030028575.1 Malurus melanocephalus | reverse complement strand
GTGAGCTCCTCTGAGTTTGGGATCTGTGAGCTCCTCTGAGCTTTGGGATCTGTGAGCTCCTCTGAGTTTGGGATCTGTCAGCTCCTCTGAGCTTTGGGATCTGTGAGCTCCTCTGAGTTTGGGACCCGTGAGCTCCTCTGAGTTTGGGATCTGTGAGCTCCTCTGAGCTTTGGGATCTGTGAGCTCCTCTGAGTTTGGGACCCGTGAGCTCCTCTGAGTTTGGGATCCGTGAGCTCCTCTGAGTTTGGGATCTGTGAGCTCCTCTGAGTTTGGGACCCGTGAGCTCCTCTGAGTTTGGGATCTGTGAGCTCCTCTGAGCTTTGGGGCCCGTGAGCTCCTCTGAGCTTTGGGACCCATCAGCTCTGGGTGACGGTCACTGCGTGGCTCCCCTGAAGCCCCTCGGCCAGGGGGTGCTCAGGTGTGGGGAACACTGAGGAAAAGCTGTCCTGGAGATGGCAGTGACTGTGCCCATGCTCAGTTTAGAGTGGAACTGCTCCGTGAGCTGATGGAGAAAACCAAAGCAGCAATGCCCCGGGCTGAGCCTGGTGGGGGATGCAGGTGGAGCCATCCTGGGGCTCCAAACAGGATCTGCTCAAACCCTGCCCTCCCTCACTGAAGGTTTTGGAGTGTCCATCTCTCCCCAAAGCTGACAGGATCTGATCAAACCCTTTCCTTGCTGAAGGTTTTGAGTGTCCATCTCCCCCTGAGCTCACACAGGATCTGCTCAAGTCCTGCCCTCCCTCACTGAAGTTTTGCACTGTCCGTCTCCCCCCAAAGCCGATGCAGATCCTGCTCAATCCCTGCCCTCCCTCACTGAAGGTTTTGGAGTGTCCATCTCTCCCTGAGCTGACACAGGATCTCATCAAACCCTTTTCTCACCGAAGGCTCTGCAGTGTCCATCTCCCCAAAGCTGACAGGATCTGCTCAAACCCTTCCTCCCCTCAGCAGAGGCTCTGGACTGTCCGTCTCTCCCCAAAGCCAATGCAGGATCTGCTCAAACCCTGCCCTCCCTCACTGAAGGCTCTGGGGTCTCCATCTCCCCCCAAAGCTGACACAGGATCTGCTCAAACCCTGCCTTTCCTCAGCGAAGGTTCTGCAGTGTCCATCTCCCCCCAAAGCCGATGCAGGATCTGCTCAAACCCTTTCCTCACTGGAAGCTCTGCAGTGTCCATCTCCCCCTGAGCTCACACAGGATCTGCTCAAACCGTGCCTTTCCTCACTGAATGTTTTGCAGTGTCCATCTCTCCAAAGTTGACAGCATCTGCTCAAACCCTGCCATCCCTCACCGAAGGTTTTGGAGTGTTCATCTCCCCCTAAGCCAATGCAGGATCTGCTCAAACCCTGCCTTTCCTCACTGGAAGCTCTGCAGTGTCCATCTCTCCCCCTGAGCTCACTCAGGATCTGCTCAAACCCTGCCTTCCCTCACTGAAGGTTTTGCAGTCCATCTCTCCCCAAAGCTGACACAGGATCTGTGTGACACAGGATTTTGCAGTGTCCATCTCCCAAAGCCGATGCAGATCCTGCTCCATCCCTGCCTTTCCTCACAGATCCGGGATCTGTTCTCCTCCAGCGGTGCCGGATCCCGCCGTGTCCCTGGGATGTRATTCCAGCAGAGCTGATGGTTGCTATAACTACAGCCTGCTCTGCTCTGACACCCTCCTCGGGTGCTGATGGAGCCATGAATTGTGCACACAAATCCATCCCTCCTCCTCTGCACTTTGTCTTTCCCTCGCTGTTCCAATGATGATGGCTTATTGCTTACCTGCCACACCAAACGTCGGTGTTTATTTACTTATTTATATTTAAATTCCAGATTTGGTGATAAAGGGCTAAATTGGGGGAGAAATTGATACAGTAGGGAATAAATCAGACATTACAATCTGGAAGTAAATGAATAATAAATTCGAGAATAAGTCATGCACACAGGCATCAGCAATGCTCTATCACCTGGGTGTGAAAAGCCACGGAATTGATGCTGTTGGGCCCTTTTTTTTCTGTAATAATCCATAGGAAAAAGCCACCTTTGCACACACTAAATCCTGTCGCACCTTTGCCCATGATTTAAAGGTCTGGAAGTGAAAGAATCCTTGATTTTTCAGGAAAGAGAGGGAAAATTGATAACACTCATGAACCTAATTTGAGTTACAAACTGGGCTCTGGTGGAGTTTTCCTTGGGTTTTGTTTGTCTACTCCATCTTCACCTGCCAGCACAACACCTTCAGAAGAAAACCTCCCCAAACAAATTGCAGTTACTCATCTAATTGCTCACCAAGGACGCCCCACCAGCAGGATTTATGGGAGTTCTCAACACATGAATTATTTTGAGGTCCTTCCASACTGTTGTAGAGTTAATTCATCAGCAGCTCCATCATTTGGTGCAGATTTTCGTGGATTGCTGGCTCAGATCTCGGGGGGTTGGATGTGACCCCTCACGGGGTATTTTTGCAGGAACATTGACAAAGCACAGCCCCTTTGGGATTGGGGTGAAGGCACAGCCCATCTGTGCTCTGTGGGGCTCA
>NW_026623976.1:204317-205351 GCF_030028575.1 Malurus melanocephalus | reverse complement strand
CCCCTGTCCCTGTCCCATCCCTGTCCCTGTCCTGTCCCTGTCCCTGTCCCCATCCCTGTCCCATCCCTGTCCCCATCCCTGTCCCATCCCTGTCCCTGTCCCCATCCCAGCTCCCAGCAATCTCCTCTCTCAGCCCTTTCTGCAGGATCCCATCCCCTGTTTTTGGGGTTTTTCCTGTGCCCCCAGCCCCAATTCCCTCCCTTTGAGCAGGACACGCTCCCCTCAGCCCATGGAGCTGCTTTGGGAAGGGCTGTCCTGGGATCCACGGGGTCAGCAGCAATTCCTGGCTCTCCACAGCACAGTTTCAGTTKCACTGAAGGTTCTCATGTGCCTGCTCTCAGTTTTTAATAAAAACAAGTTCAGCACACACAACAGTAACATTTTCACTGCTCCTCAGCGGTTCTAATTGCCAGCCCCAAATAAGCAGATGGCCACGGAGCCGAGCTGAACCAAGTGCAGCAATCAGAGGGGTTGGGGACCCTGCAGGCTCTGCTCAGGATCAATCCCAGCCCTCCGMGTGCAGAGCAGGTGGCTCGCTTCCTCCTCATCATTTTTCATTTTTGTTTACCTCTGTGTGCTCAGGCACGGGCCAGCAGTGAGCTGGAGAGCCAGAAATAGCAGGAAATATGGGCTGGCTGAAAAAGGGGTGCTAGCACTTGCATAACGCTCACGGTGATTTGCATATGCAAATGAAACAAAACCAGTGCCATTTAATGAGAGCTGCAGCCGAGGAGTTACCTGTGGAGGCCCAGGGGCAGTGCTGGCTGTGCTCAGAGCTCTCTGGGGTGGCATTGGGGCTTTGGGGGATCAGGGGAGGGTTCTTSTGTCCCCAGAGGGTGCTGGATCTGCTCTCACAGCCTGGGGAGGCAGTGGCACATCCCAAATCCTCTCCAGCGTTTCCAATGGGGTCATCCTGGTGAGGAGGGGAGGGATGGAGGATCTCTCTGCCCACTGCTGACCTTCCTTCCCTTTCAGGCAGCAAAGGGGTTACCTGGGTAAAGCTTTTTAAAAATCCCAAATGCTTTCTCTATTCC
>NW_026623976.1:198487-202629 GCF_030028575.1 Malurus melanocephalus | reverse complement strand
CAGGGATGGAATGGGCACAGCTCGAGGGAATTGTTGGTGTGGTTGTCTCCAACATTTCCTTTGGACACAGTTTTTTTTTTTTTCAGAATTGTGTGTAGTGGTTTAGCAGGCATAACAATAACCCAGAGCAAAGCTGAATCAAATTCACAAGGCAGGAAAAAAACACCTTTAAAGTAGAACCACAAAAAGCCTTCAGGCTCTCTCCAGTGTAATGGAGAGCACGGAATAATCCAGTGACAGCATGGCCAAAATAACACAGTGAAACCAGAGCAGAGAGCATGGGCAAAAGGGAAAATGATGAGATGGGAGAATACAGCAGTGCCTGTTGGTTTGTAGCCCTGGTTGTTTTCCTCCTAACCCCATTAAATTATGTTTATAATAATATATATATGGGTTATTATAAGGAAAAAGGTACCACACAGTTTAATGTACAGTGATGGTGTGAGTGGACAGTGATGGTGTGGATGGACAGTGATGGTGAATGGACAGTGATGGTGTGGAGGGACAGTGATGGTGTGGATGGACAGTGAGGGCATAAAGGGACAGTGATGGTGTGGAGGGACAGTGATGGTATAAAGGGACAGTGNATAAAGGGACAGTGGTGGTGTGGATGGACAGTGATGGTGTGGAGGGACAGTGATGGTGTGGATGGACAGTGATGGTGTGGATGGACAGTGATGGTATAAAGGGACAGTGATGGTATAAAGGGACAGTGATGGTGTGGATGGACAGTGATGGTATAAAGGGACAGTGGTGGTGTGGATGGACAGTGATGGTATAAAGGGACAGTGGTGGTGTGGATGGACAGTGATGGTGTGCAGGGACAGTGATGGTATAAAGGGACAGTGGTGGTGTGGATGGACAGTGATGGTGTGGAGGGACAGTGATGGTATAAAGGGACAGTGATGGTGTGGACGTGGCTGCCCTGTTGGTGTAACCGTGTCCAGTGGGGTCCCTGCAGATGGGATCCCTCAAAGAGCCCCGGGTGCCCTGGGGGTCCCACAGGAGTGGGGCAGTGGGTGCAGGACCCTGACCCTGCTCACACCCAGCAAAACTCTCCCAGCCCGTGAGGATTTTACCCAGACAGACCCTCACCAGGAGAATCTCCCTCTCACTCTCACACTTTCCTGACATTTTCCTTTTCCCCCTCCACTGCTGTGCCCACCGTTCTGCTGCCCCTGCCCAGCCCTGGCACTGCACCCCCAAACCCACTGAAAACCCCCCGGACCCCTGAGCCGGGCTGCTGTGACAATCTGTGAGTGCCTGCACTGCCTGCCATGGAAATGGGAGATGGAGAGGAGCAGAGGTCACTCAGCTCTTTCCTATTGCCAGTGCAAGTTTACTTTCAAGAATCAATTTACCCTGCTCAGGAAATCRTTTCGCGTGTGCCCAGGTGACATCAGGGACTGCACGGGGTCGTTCTGTCTCAGGAAAAATCTTATTTGGCGTGAAAACACCGTGACCCCAGATTTTCCCTCCTGACCTGTGACTAATTCTTGTCTCACAGTGCTATTTTACACTTTCCCCGAGTCTCTCT
Organism: Malurus melanocephalus; assembly: GCF_030028575.1. Taxonomy (NCBI): domain Eukaryota; kingdom Metazoa; phylum Chordata; class Aves; order Passeriformes; family Maluridae; genus Malurus; species Malurus melanocephalus. Next base: position 201,092 of record NW_026623976.1, on the reverse strand, counting down.
CACACGAGCTCTTTAAAATCACCGCTCACCTCTGCATCACCAAATCTGCTCCTGCCGACCTCACCTCTCCAGGAAATGCCCCCAGGCACTCCAAAATCCTGCTGCTGCTTTCTCTGAACCTCTCCAATTTGTCCAAACGAGTGGCTCTGAGCAGGGGGGGCTGCTGGGAGGCCAGAGGGTGAATTTAGTGTGGCAGTCCCTCATAGTGCCACAGACACGTCTCTGTTTGTGGATGGAAAGAACTCTAAAAAACCACCAACCCCATTAATGAGCAGGGAATTCAGCAGGAATTTCAGAAATCAAACCAATGGGTGTCTTTCCCAAAATTCCTTTTGGGGTTTTGGTCTTTTCCTAAGGACATTCCATGTTTTTGATCTCAGTGTGTTATTTGATCTGTTGGGGCAGAATAAATGATCTGATCTCCATRAAGAGCTTTCTGCTTTTATATTCATAAATTTAAGTATCTCTGACCTTTTGAAATGTAGGATGATACTGTTCAGAACTCTCTAAAAATTGGTAAATAACACTTTTACTCTAATGACAGCTTTGAATAATAATCCTTTCAAAAACATTAATACTTTTAAAAAAGCCCCCCCAGCTCTATGAGTGCACAAACAACTGGACACAGAAAAAAACTTACCTTTATTTGAAATCCTGACAAAACCCATTAAAGGGGTGCAAGGGCAGAGGAGGGTGTCCCAAACACGCTCTGCTCCAGGGTGCGGGTTTTTATCCCATAATTTCATCCCATCTCTGTGCTGATTGAGCTGAGGAATTTACCCTGGCTCCACTCTTCCTTCTGGGCTTTGCTTTCCGCAGCAAAATCCATTTGTTTCAGTGATGCTTAGGCTGGACCTTGGTGATTTTCCAAACATTTATTAAAACAGAGCCAAGGCCTTTCTTTTCCAGAAAACTTCAGTTTTCTCTGTGGCTGGAATGATGATGTAAGTGCAGAGTATTTAGGATCTCCAAATTCCCTGCCACAAAATAGGAATCAGCTAATCAGAGGGACAGAAAGGCTAATTACAGCAGAGAGAGCACTTCTATTTATTCCTAAGGATCTTGTTAATCAGCAATAATGGAAAAGGAAATAGCAAAAAATTACATGGCAGTTAAGTGAGTTTTGGGTAAAATATATGTTCTTAAATTAACCTAAGTGTCTTTGAATAATGAGAATGTAATTTAATTAATCCATTAACAATATAAAACTCGAATYCCCCTTCCCCCTGTGTTTTCAGCAGTGGAATCAGTGGTTGTGCTGTGTGGGAGGAGGTGGTGTCTGCTCTAAGGTGGGGYTGGAGTTCTTTTTACTGTCACTGTTGGAGAAATCTGGGGCAGAATTGCTGGGCAGTTTCTTGAGAAGCCAAATTCAGTCACTCACAGTCTGATCCATGAGCTGAGTGGGGTTTGTTGGGATGGGAACAGGAGCAGAACATGTTYAGCAGAAATCTGTGCATGGAGCTGCTCTTCCCATTCCCATTCCACAGCAACATTTACACAGACATCAGCAGTAAAATAAAAGCAATTACATTTTGGGCAATATCTGATCTCCTTTATGTGCAAACAGCCTTTTGGGATCAAGGCTTGTCATTGGTGTAGGATGGAGAGCAATAGGATCTGATCTGCSTTTRGACTCTGCTGTTTATGAGCATATGCAATTTCCTGACTGGAAAAAAAAACACTGTTAAAAAATCAAACTTTGATCCCCTCGAGCCACATAGAGACAGGCACTAACAAGCATCTTATGAGCTCAAAATTGAATTTTACAGCACTTCAGCAGAGCAGTCTTGGAAAATTAAGATGAGGGCTGGAAACAGGAGAGAGCTTATGCATCCATGTTTGATGTATGTATGCTCTGTGCACATGTGCTCGATGGATCTGTGTGTTATCTGCTACCTGTGGTGGCMAAAGCTCTGAATTATTTCACCCTGAGGAGGAATAAACTTTGGCTGAAACCTGCATGGACATTTCTGGTTAACAATCATTTTGGTTGATCTGGGCTGTAATGTTTTATTTTGTTCTGAAGGTTTGTTTTTTTTTTTTCCTTAAGATAGAACAAAACTTATGAAACTTCAAGTCCCTGTCAAATAGAAAATTTTTCTTTTGACATTTTTATCTCAAYGCCGCCATGGAAAGTATTGGATGATCCACTTCTAGCTGAATATTAATGAAGTAAATTATCTTGGAAAATTCCCTACTGTGTTCAGACTACAGGAACTAACAGGCCTCATTAGATGCCTGTTGATTAGAAACGTTCAAGTGGCTTTCCTTTCTTTGAATTGTAATTAAAATTAATTTGATAGCCTTAACCCCCGCCCCAGGAAGTGGCAGTTGGTGGATGTGGCGATGTGGAGTTTCCTTCCCTGCCTGGTGTGGGGTTTAGCAGAGAGTGGGGTGAGCTCTGAGCTCCCTTCCAGCCCAAACCCCTCTGATTCTGGACCTCGTTAGAGTTTGCTCAGATCTCAGTCACAGTTTCCTCCTGCCAGAGCTGCATTTCACATCATTTGTGCCATCTCATCCTCTCAGTTCTGCCCTTCATTCCCTTCTTTAGCTTTGGGTTGTGTTTCCTTGGAGCTGTTCCCAATGCTGCTGCAATGGTTCACTG
>NW_026623976.1:184751-196445 GCF_030028575.1 Malurus melanocephalus | reverse complement strand
ACTGGAGAGTCAGAAATGGGATTTAATCACCAGTCYCTTCAGGATTAATAGCAGGGCGAGGGATAACATTTGTCATAGATTTTATCTTTTGAGGGCTGAATCTAGGCAGATTAAATACTGTATTCCTTACAGTTATTTTTGTTCTCAGGACGTGTATTTGGGTCAGAAAGATCCTCAGTGCTGTGATGGAAATGCATTATGTGCAGAGATGGCTTTAGTWGTCACCATTATCAACCTCACTTCAGGAGCAGTAATATCCCCTGCAGGGTCAAGGATGGGGAGAGACATCGGGCGTGGCTGTCCCTGTGTGATGGGGCTGTGCCAGCCGAGGGGACACAGGACATTCCCTCACTGCCCAGGCTGTGCCCGCAGCCTGTGGCTCTATCACACCCAATTCAGGGGTTGATCTGTAGGGAAGGGGTTGTTGCAGCTGCATTCCCGGGTTCCAGTCCTGCCCTGTCACCCTCAATATTCCCAGATTTCTGCTTTCTCAGCTTCCCTAACTCTGYGTGAACTCTGTCTCTAACCCAGCCCACACTGCAGAGGCTGTCAGGATGAAAAATAATCCCCAAAACAAACACAAAAAGGAAATTTCTGTCCATCGCTGTAATTTTCAGGCAAAACCCCTTAATCCAGGAATTGTGGATGGATTTTTTTAGGCCAAATCGATTCACCCCGCTTGTGCACTTCTCTCCATAGCACATTTGCAATCAAAACCCCGTGTGTGATTAGTCGAGCGCAATGAGAATGTGCAGGACAGTGGCGATTCCTGCAAACTCCTCCTGTGAGGCGGCGGAGAGGAGTTCTGGAGTTGGGGTAAGGCATTGGAGAGATCCTGAGCTCACCTGGCCTGGGGGGACTGGGCAGCACCAGAACCCCCTGCACACAGTGGGGCACCCCATCCCTGCACACAGTGGGGCACCCCATCCCTGCACACAGTGGGGCACCCCATTCCTGCACACACCCTGCTGGGGCACCCCATCCCTGCTCACACCCCTTTGGGGCACCCCATTCCTGCACACATTGGGATACCCCATCCCTGTACCCACCGGGACACCCCATCCCTGCACACACACCATTGGGGCACCCCATCCCTGCACAGACCCCACTGGACACCCCATTCCTGCACACAGTGGGGCACCCCATTCCTGCACACACCCTGCTGGGGCACCCCATCCCTGCTCACACCCCTTTGGGGCACCCCATTCCTGCACACATTGGGATACCCCATCCCTGTACCCACCGGGACACCCCATCCCTGCACACACACCATTGGGGCACCCCATCCCTGCACAGACCCCACTGGACACCCCATTCCTGCACACATTGGGGCACCCCATCCTTGCTCACACCCCACTGGGGCACCCATCCCTGAACCCACCCTGCTGGGGCACCCCATTCCTGCACACATTGGGATACCCCATCCCTGCACACATTGGGACACCCCATCCCAGCACCCACACCCCTTTGGGCACCCCATTCCTGCACACATTGGGATACCCCATTCCTGCTCACACCCCACTGGGGCACCCCATTCCTGCACCCACACCCCTTTGGGGCACCCCATCCCTGCACACATTGGGATACCCCATCCCAGCACCCACACCCCTTTGGGATGCCCATCCCTGTCCCTGTCCCAACCATCCCAGCCTCTCCAGGGTTTGCAGAGGGTGGCACGGGAGAAGCAGTCGCTCGKGAATGGTTCCACAGTGCGATTTTAGAGCAGTGAGTTCTGTGGGCTCGGTAGGTTGTGACTCCATCTCAGGGGAAGGACAAAGCCCGGCTTTGCTGCTCTCCTGGCCCAGGCCCGCAGGGATTGCTGAGCCCGGGTTTGGGACATTCCCTGTGCCAAGGACACGGACAGCACTGCTGTGATGGCAGCAGGGACCTGCTCTGTGTGACATGGTGACAATGGACATCATTCATTAGCAGCWCGGCCCCCAGAGCACTTTATTAAATTGCCTCCAAGACTCCGCAGTGGGGTTAATTATTTAGGTGCCTTAATTTTCAATTCATCTCTGTCTTTTGCCTGCAGCTCCAAATCTCTGCAATTCTGGTTGCAGRGACAGAGGCACGAGGAACTGTGAGCAGTATTTATCTGAGGCAATCACTGCCGTGGAGGGAGCTGTGATTTACGGCCGTTTGCGGTGCCTAGAACACAAAAATGAATATTTAAACAACACCTAGCATTTCTCCTGAATGTTCCAGGCTCCAAATTCCCTGCAGGTTTTGTGCTGGTTCGGTTCTGTGCTGCCGTGGGTGTGCAGCACTGGGCACTGCTGGCACATCTGGGCACATCTGGGCACATCTGCCCTGTCCAGCATCTCTGCCATCTGTGGCAACTCAGCTCCCACACTGCTCTCTGTCACCTGCACATTCAGATAAAATAAAAATTAAACAACCCACCCTTTCCTGGCCCTTTGCTGAGCAGCTGTGATGTGGGGCCAGGGCWGTCGGGAGCAGCACTTCCCCACAAACTCTGCCAAAGTGACAGGAGTGATTTCTTATTTCYATTTGTTTAATAAATAACTCCAGCAATAGAAACATTTGCCTGACTCAGTCTACCAACATGAATTAAAACATTCAATTACACCACTGGGGGAAAGTTTAAATATTTACTTATTCTTCAGGGGATTATAAATTAACCCTAAGGACCTCCATAAACCTTTGCCAAGACATTGACAAAAATCTTGAATCCAGACCTTAATTAATCTGGGGAAAACRGCACAGAGGGCCCGAGAGATGCTGGGTGGGAGAGCCCCAAGGGCCCTGCAGGAACAGGCACACCCAGATGAAATAATTCACATTTAGTGAAAGCGTGTTGGGGATGGTTAAAACCCGCTGTACCTGACACGTTTCATGATGGTCCCTGGAGAGGAGCTGTGCCTGCTGCCCTGGGCTCCCAAACAGTTTTGGGATCTGAARCCTGGTCTGGTGGGCTGTGGTGTGAGTGCCCCTCCAGCAGCAAACCTGACCCTGGCCCTGAACCCCAAAATACCTGCAGGGGGAACTGGGGCAGCCCAAACCTGACCCTGAACCCCAAAACATTTGCAGGGGGGATTGGGGCAGCCCAAACCTGACCCTGAATCCCAAAACACCTGCAGGGGGAACTGGGGCAGCCCCAAACCTGACCCTGAATCCCAAAACACCTGCAGGGGGAACTGGGGCAGCCCCAAACCTGACCCTGGCCCTGAACCCCAAAACACCTGCAGAGGGGACCCCAAATCCCAAACTGTGGCCCCAAACCCCCAAAACACCTGCAGGGGGAACTGGGGCAGCCCAAACCTGACCCTGTCCCTGAACCCCAAAACACCTGCAGGGGGGAATTGGGACAGCAGCAAACCTGACCCTGGGCCTGAACCCCAAAGCACCTGCAGAGGGGACCCCAAACCCCAAACTGTGGCCCCACAGGATCGTGTTTGCTGTCAGTCCTGCACAAACCCCTCCCTGCCCTGCCAAAGGGCTCCCCACGCTCCAGCAGAGCTCTGCAGGAGTTTATTAATGGAGCAATTTCTCTGACCTTGATGGAGACCATCACTAACAGTCAAATAAATAGATTGGTATGATAATATTTCAAGGCCAGGCTCGGGAATTAATTGCATTTATCTGATTTGGGCTGTGGTGCCGGGGCAGTGTCTTGGGCTGTTTTGCACGTTTGGGTTCCAATTTGCACAGCAGCATACATCACACYGGCCACAATGCTACACTTAATTTACTGCAGCAAATGAGACCAATTAAAAATAACTCAGTAAAAATGATACYGAATCTTCAATTACTTGGGGAGATGAGGAGCAGGACATTCTCTAATTGACTTGTTCATCTTCTCSTCCTCTAAGCCCAGCTTTAGCCAGGGTAACTCCCAGGCTGTGACCATTTCACTGCTGCTTCCACTCTCTGACCACCACAAATCACACACTGGGGGTTCAGTTTTCAGCATGGGTGAAGGTTATTATCTGTGTCTGTGGGGGAGTGGGAAGATGGAGCATTTTCTGTGCATTTTTTCCATCAGAAATGCAGTTTTTTTTCCAGTTCTGCCGTTTCTGGTGTGCTCTGACACCTCACACGTGGCTCTGGGTTGGTTATTGGGGTGAGGAGAACAGGCAATAGGAATGGGGCATTGTGAATTCCCTTCAGGGCTGGGAAATGCTGCACAACACTCCTGTTTTGCGTGGCTTGTGGATAATCCCATATTCCACCAAGGAGCAAAAAGAAAATGCCATGAAATGAATGAAATCCCTGCCTTTGCAAATTCCTGCTTTGAAAAGAAACAGAACCACGAAGGTTGGAAASGGTTTGTTTTGTCAGCCAATTCCTGCTGCTGGCTGAGCAGGAGCCTGGCTTTTCCCAGGGCTGCTGAAATTCTTTTTTATGCTCCCTCTTAGGGGTGGGTGCTGCTGAATSTGTCTCAGTTGAGAGGGAAAACTTCTCATTGAAGACAGAAGAAAATCCTCTGGCAAAGGTGTCCAGGTGTGGTTTTGAGAGCTGCCACCCCTGCAGTGGTGTTACCATTGCTCTGGTTTATTCCATTTCTGGTTTATTCCATTACTGGTTTATTCCATTACTGATTTATTCCATTACTGGTTTATTCCATTACTTTCCCTTTATCCACCCTGTTCTGTTGGAGATGTGAGGAGCTTTAATTGATGAGTTTTTGAAGTGAAGTTCCTGGGCACTGTGACGGTCTGTGGCTGCTGCCTTGGATGTGTGTTCACATCTTCTTTTTCTGTCCCTAAATTGATGCCCCTCTGTTCACTTCTGAGGCAATATTTCAAACTTTGCATAAAAATGAAGAGATTGCTTTCATATTTAATGTGAGTGAGATGATGTAATTAGGGATGAGCCTTCATCATGATCCATGCCCACCATGCAGCCAATGTGTTCTTCAGGCCACTGTACACATTTCCTTCCTTTGATCAATAATTCAGGGTAATCATTTTGTTCTGTAAAATTTCCCAAGTCCATATATATTGCATGAAATGCAGAATAGCCAATCCCAGAATGGATTTTTTAAAGCTTTTCATGAAAGGTTTAGGGTTTTTTTTTTTTTTAATGTGAGGAGGGGAAAGGAGCAGGTCTGGAGATGTGAATAAATCTGTTTGTTTGGAGACTTTGATTCCCGAAGATTTATTTTCTTAATAGTGCTGAATAACATTTAGACTGTCTCCAGCTCCTCAGAGCTTCAGGAGCAGCTATTTTTCTGTTTTATTTTTGCCTCCAGCCTTCCATCCTCAGCCAGGGGAAGAGGAGGGGGATTTGCACAGAGCTCTGCTCTGACCTCACCAAGAGCTGCAGCAGGAATTCTCCACCTCGGCTGCCACCGGGGGCACAGGAGAATGTTTAAATTATTCTTTGTGTGTCTGGAAAGCAGGAGAGATGGWGAGAAGCAGAGTTTGCTCCTGTTTGGAGCAGTGGAAATCTGCTCAAGGACAAGGCTGGGTGGAAGGAGGAAAAATAATCAGTTAAAGGTGGGAATCTCTGTGCTGGACATCAGGTGGAGGTGAAMAAGAGAAGGAAGAGAACAATTTAATGCACTTTTTATTTATTTTTTTTATTTTTGAGAGGGGGGAGGCTGATTTATTGGCAGCGTTGACTAAGGTCAGAGAAAACAGATGGGGAGCTGGATCCGTGCTCTGAGAAACCTCTGAATTTTCTCTAGCACTCTGAGACTCTGCTTTATTTATGTATTTGTTTATTTTAAAAAGGAAGAAAAAATGCCATTAAGCAGCAGTGGGGAGAACATTCACATGTTGCATCTATTTGTCTATCTGTGCACATAATGAGGCGTAGGATTAGAATAGGTGGGGAGTGAAACCTGACTGGAGTCTCTTATGKGGGGACTTTCAGATTTCGCTTCCAAGGAGAAACATTTTAAATGGCTCAGGCAGTGCGAGCTGATGTGTTATTCCCCCAGGAAATGGGATGCAAAATCATATTTATTGCTGCTGGTGGGGAATCTGAGGGTTTCTCTGTGCAAACATTTCCATCTCCATTGGAAAGAGGTGCCAGGGAATGTTTTATTTTCCACGTGCCTGTGAAATGGGAGATGGAGCCCCAAAACCTCTGTCTGTGGGGCCGTTTGGAGCATCAGCACCCAGGGGATTGATTAAATCCCTCTGGATTCAATATATCCTGATGRTCACATCATCTCTGGGATAGAACTGGCTGTGGACAGGATTTCCCAGCTCTCTGGGGAATTGGGGCATTTCCCTCTGGAATATCAGGATCCCTCAGGGAGGATTCCCTGGCTATGGGGGCTCAGTGGCAGCACTCAGGGAGCTCAAGTGGCTGCTGTTACCCCACATTTGTGCATTCCCTGGAGCTGTGTGCCATCCTGGCATCTTCCATGCCCGTGGAATGAGACAAACAGCTTCAGAAAGGTGATAAAAGGAGCCTTGAGAAGGTGGGAGAAGGGGCAGAGCAAAGCAAAGCCAGGGCAGGCAAACCCTGGCACGTGGGATGAGTTKGCCCCAAGGAAATGTGTGACATTGTGACATTCCATGGTGGCACAGCACAGAGAGCCATCAGGGCACCACAGATCACACTGTTCAAATTGTTTTTGCTCAGAGAGAAGGACAGGACAGGCTGGGCACTGAGGGTGGGTGTGGGGACAGCTGAGCCTGGCTCTGATCCACGCTCAGCACCATAAATCCCATCTCTGCTGGGATCTGGGGGCTGGCAGCACTCCTGGCACACACTCAACCCCATTCCTKCAAATTTAGGTGTTTCCCCTCACCTGTGTTTTTGATTCTGGAACCTAGGAGGAAAAATAATTGGATATAGGGGGAAAATGAGAGCCTTCAAATGTGACGTTACCATAATGTGCTCTGGCAGCTCGGGCARCGTGTTCATTTTTTCAATCCTGAGGTGTATGAATAACACATGAGACAGAGCACAGCTGGAATGAACTGGAAAGAGAGCCGGGCTCTGGGCAGGGAGCACATAAAAGGTGTTATCCATAAAAACCATCCAAAGCTTTATCTTGCACAGGGCTGGGCCATAACCTGCCATCACCTCGGGAATGTCCACAGCTCCGGATGGATCAGCGTTGTCTTTGYGGTGTTTATTCCTTTGAAAGGTTCWGTTCAGTGCTAGAGTTGATAAAGAGATCTGGTTTTATTGCCTGCACACACAGAAGCTTGGCCTGCTCTTTCASACTGGTGTGGGTATTTAAATACTGCGTGTGTGAGCGTTTGGAGAGACATGAACAGAGAACTGCTCCATCTCCAGGGTTTTATATGAATTAAACCCATATGCACACAATTAATTTGAAGTCCTTTTGCCTGCCACTTTCCTGGTTGCTACTCACAAGTACCAAGAGGACAAAAAAATGGCTTGGCCAATAAGTGGCAATGAGTAAATGATGTTGTATTGATCTGAGCACTCGGAGCAGGCTGAGCAGCCAGGCTGCTCATTACAGACTCCTTCCAAATCTGCCTCACTGTTAAATATGAGCTGTGTGTCTCCAGTGCTGGATCAGCCATTCAATTATGCTCAGGGATGTTAATAAAASAGCCCAAGGCTTGTCTTTATGCAGGCAGAGAAGGAGCACCAGTTMCATGCTAAATGGGATGAAGAATATAGTTTTATGGTATACTTAAAATTTATTCCATTTTAAGATATGTAGCGGTGTAAGAAATGAGAATTTTTAAATTCTGACCTTTCCACGCATAAATTAGCATCTTTGGCTTATCTTTTTTTCCACTTTACYCAGAGAATCACGATGACTGCTCTTGTTTCCTCTCTGGGTCTCCAGCAGTGAATGATTTGTACCATGGGAGCAGAGAGGTGAGATTGGAGGGACCAGGGGATGCTCAACGAGGTGAGATTTCAGGTTTGAGGGGTTAGGGGATGCTCAACGAGGTGAGGTTTGAGGGGTCAGGGGTCACCCAACGGGGTGAGGTTTGAGGGATCAGGGGACACACAATGAGGTGAGATTTGAGGTTTGAAGGGTCAGGGGATGCCCAACGAGGTGAGGTTTGAGATTTGAGGGGACAGGGGACACCCAACGAGGTGAGGTTTGAGGTTTGAGGGGTCAGGGGATGCTCAATGAGGTGAGGTTTGAGGTTTGAGGGTCAGGGGACACCCAAGGAGCTCCTCAGTGTCAGTGAGGACAGGCAGAGGCTGAGCTGAGCTGAGCTGAGCTGAGCTGAGCTGAGCTGAGCTGGGGCTGTGCCTCCTGTCCAGGCAGAGCTGTGGTGTCTCCACTGCACACAGAGAGCACAACAAACCATTCAGAGTGTGAATTATTCAAGCAGAGCAGGAACATCAGCCCCTGCACCTCCTGTGGGTGTGACAGTGACAGCTCCTGGGGCTCTTTCCTGTGGGGCTCGAGGTGCTGCTGCTGTCCCTGCTGTCACCACGGACACACCCAGTCCTTTCTACACAAAATAATTATTGTCAGGGCCTTGTCTGTGCAAGGATGGCAGAATTTCACCTGAGGCTGTGGAAGGAASTGTTGCAGCGTTTGAAAAGAGGCACCATTTGAGGGGATTCTGGGTGTCCAACCTGAACATCCTGCTGCTCCTAAAAGAGTAAAAAGAGTCTGAGCTCTGGGCTCAGCGTTCCCACAGGGTCTTGGATTCAAAATGAGAGCCCAGGTATAGAAAGCCAAGGCTGGGAAATCACAGAAAGGAATCACAGAATCCCARAATGATTGGGACCATCCAGTCCAAGCCATTGCCATGGRCAGGGACCCCTCTGGCAGTCAAAGCCTTGTCCAAAGTCCCTCCTCAGTGCTCTTGGAGCCCCTTTAGGCCCTGGAWCTTGTACAAAATGAAACTTTTTCAMAAACAGCCTYCAAAAATCTGCAATATTTCCCATGGTTGCTTTATCCCCCTTGGTGTTCACTAATGAGGGTGTGAGCACAGGGGGTTTCTGGTGGAAATTCAGCATTTTGAGCTGCTGCTGCTCAGTTCTGCGAGAGCACAGCTCACTCTGTGAGGTTTCTGGCAGAGGGAGAGCTGTCTGTGAGAAATGAGGATCTACCTGGAAATCGGGGAAATGGCACTCAGGGAAGATCAATATTGAAACAAGGAGCTTTCAGAACTCTCCCCAAAGCATTAAGAATTGTGCAGAGGCAGCAAAGTGGGCTGGAAACGGAGCCTGATKGTGGCTGGTGGGGCTGTCAGAGGGATGGGAGAGTTCCCACCTGCGAGAGGAGGGTGGGAGGGGCACACGGGAGTGTTGGGGACAATGCAGGGACTGATCCAGCCCATCCCCATCTGCTCTGGGATGTTTGTGCTGCTCCAGATCCCCAGCCAGGCTGGATCCAGGGATGATCCAGGGATGATCCCACTCACACACTCTGCCCTCTGAGAGCCCAGGAGTTATTAAATAATGCTCTGTGCCTGATTCTAATGACAGAAAGTGCACTCACAATCTCTGGGTGGATCTGCTCATCCGTCATCTGCGGTTATTAAGTTGCTGGGAGAGATGAGAGTAAGAGTGCATTGAGCTCTTGCCATTTATAAGCCCAATTACCAACCCATTTCTGTCCAAGCACAAAGCTTGTCAAGCCTAAGTGAGAATAAACACTGCAGGAAGGAGCAGAGGTGCCCAGGGACAGGGGCTGAGCTGGAGAGGCTCAATGGAACCCTGGTGAAAGGGGGATTGGCACCAGGAGCATTGGGGTCCCTGGCCCCAGGGGAACCCTCAGCAGGGCGGGGATGGGGGGCTCTCCCTCCTTCCAGAGCACTCAGCACCTCCTTCAGCAGGGAGTGATGTTCAAACCTCATCTCCAGACACCCAAACCCAAACCCAAACCCAGAGCCAAACCCACACCCAAACCCAAACCCAAACCCAGATCCAAACCCACACCCAAACCCACACCCAAACCCAAACCCAAACCCAAATCCAAACCCAAATCCAAACCCAAACCCAGAGCCAAACCCAAACACAAACCCAAACCCAAACCCAAACCCAAACCCGAACCCGAACCCGAACCCGAATCCAAACCCAAACCCCGAGCCAAATCCAAACCCAAACCCAAATCCAAACCCAGATCCAAACCCAAATCCAAACCCAAACCCAAACCCACACCCAAACCCAAACCCAAACCCAAACCCAAACCCTGGCACAGGGACCCTGCTCTGCATTTCGGTGTGAGCTGCTTCGAGCTGCACCAGAAAAATCAACCGTGACAAATGGGGCTAATTATTCAGGAAAAGATGTTTGTAATTAGACATGGATTGTTCTGCTCTCCTTTCTGGGCAGGGCTTGGRAAGAGGTGAGCTTTATCATTATTTATAATGACAGATATTTATATCTGCTCAGATTCGTCTCTAGGGGTAAGGCCACAACCAGATCCACCAGAAAAAAATTGTAAATATCTTCCCTTCATTTTTCCAAAAGAGCTCCTCTGGAAAAAGCCTGGCTTTAAAGTGATTTGTACCCCACAGAGGTAATTTCTACCCCACATTTCTGGAAGAAATACTCAGAGTGAAGSTGGTAAATGGAGTAGAACAGAGAGCCCTGAGAGGATTTCTGTGATTGTKCTGGAAGGGTCCGTGTGCTCTGTCCCACGGTGTCCCACACTGTCCCATCTGTCCCCACACTGTCCCAGGGAATGGCCCATCCTGCCCTGGCTGTTCTGGGCTTTGGGGAGCCTTTTTGGGGTCCCCCCTGTGCGTTCGTCACCAGCACAGCCCCTGCTCCCTGCACCTCACTCACCCTGCTCTCTGCCATCAGCTCTGGCCAAAGTGTTCGAGTGTCACCGAATTCCCTGATGCCCTGGGAGCAGATCTGTCCCCGTCCCTGCTGTTTGGGGCAGATCCGTCCCTGTCCCTGTTCTGGGGGCAGATCTGTCCCCGTCCCTGCTGTTTGGGGCAGATCCGTCCCTGTCCCTGTTCTGGGGGCAGATCTGTCCCTGTCCCTGCTGTTTGGGGGCACATCTGTCCCTGTCCCTGTTCTGGGGTGCAGATCTGTCCCTGTCCCTGCTGTTTGGAGCAGATCTGTCCCTGTCCCTGTTCCTGGGGCAGATCTGTCCCTGTCCCTGCTCCTGGGGGCAGATCTGTCCCTGTCCCTGCCCTGGGGTGCAGATCTGTCCCTGTCCCTGTTCTGGGGGCAGATCTGTCCCTGTCCCTGCCCTGGGTGCAGATCTGTCCCTGTCCCTGCCCTGGGGGCAGATCTGTCCCTGTCCCTGCTGCTGGGGGCAGATCTGTCCCTGTCCCTGTTCTGGGGGTGGATCTGTCCCTGTCCCTGCTGTTTGGGGCACATCTGTCCCTGTCCCTGCTGTTTGGGGCAGATCTGTCCCTGTCCCTGCTGTTTGGGGCAGATCTGTCCCTGTCCCTGCCCTGGGTGCAGATCTGTCCCTGTCCCTGCTGCTCTGGGGTGCAGATCTGTCCCTGTCCCTGCCCTGGGGCAGATCTGTCCCTGTCCCTGCTGCTCTGGGGTGCAGATCTGTCCCTGTCCCTGCTCCTGGGGCAGATCTGTCCCTGTCCCTGCTGTTTGGGGCACATCTGTCCCTGTCCCTGCTGTTTGGGGCAGATCTGTCCCTGTCCCTGCTGCTGGGGCAGATCTGTCCCTGTCCCTGCTGTTTGGGGCAGATCTGTCCCTGTCCCTGCTGTTTGGAGCAGATCTGTCCCTGCTCCTGGGGCAGATCTGTCCCTGTCCCTGCTCCTGGGCCAGGACAGGGTCCCCATCACCCCCAGTCCCCAGTTGGCAGTGCCTGGCAGTTCCTGGTGCCCATGGAGCTGG
>NW_026623976.1:181130-183979 GCF_030028575.1 Malurus melanocephalus | reverse complement strand
ATATTTCAATGTGTTAAATGAAAGCGCGTGTGGCTGTTGGTTCATTGAGCATCTTTGAAATGAAAATAATGAAAAAACGACCTCTGCTAACTAAGAGAATGTTCCCCAGAGCTTTGCAGAGCACAGGGTCCTTTGATGGGGAACACAAACTGCAGGGGTGAGTGCAGGGGTGGCCTCCGAGTCCCCAGGTGCCTTGGATTGCTTCAAAAGCAGTGCTTAAAATAACCAAAATAACCAAAATAACAAAAATAACAAAAATAACAAAAATAACAAAAGAGCCCTTCTCCACCCCCTCCATGGGCTTCAAAGATGGTTTTCAGACTCACTGCTGAATTTGCTGCCCACAGCTGCTCTGCTGAAGCCTCAGGGGACTGGGAGTGCCTGGAGAGGATGGCAGGATGAAGGAAGGGATGGATGGATGGATGGATGGATGGATGGATGGATGGATGGATGGATGGATGGATGGATGGATGGATGGATGGATGGATGGATGGATGGATGGATGGAGAATGGGATGACAGGATGGAGAGAGGGATACCAGGATGATGGGAGGGACACCAGGATAAAGGAAGGGATGCCCTGCAGGCCCCTGGCCCCTCCCAGGCCCCAATGCTGGCCCAGATTCCAAAGTTTCCAGAGTTTTCCCCATTCCTGGGGCAGTTCCCTGGTGCTGCTGGGAGCGGGGTGAAGGTGCCCCCTTTGGGATCTGTCCCTGGGTCCCCTGTCCCCAGCTCTGTCCCCAGCCCTGTCCCCAGGAGCTCTTTGGCCTCTGACCGTGGAGCTCAGCTCCTCCAGCCCCCTCCAGCCCCGCTGCCTTTCCCTGATCCCATTATCTGCCACACTCAACTTGTACCTTTGAAAATTACCTCTATGCCCTTCCCTGACTTAACTAACTCGAAATTAATCTTAATTTCACCCTACTCTGGGCCATAAAAGTGCACTGGAGCTTGCCATGGGTATCTTTGAGAGCCTCAGCAGCTGTTCYGTGTCCCCTTTTTGCTGTGTTTTATTTCATTTTGGGACAGGCTCTGAGGAGGCAGCACGAGGCTGCATTCCCTGTTACCAAGAAATATTTCTTCAGTAATAATTCGATTTCCTCATAAAATTGTGAAGCAATTACAGAAATTAAGACAAAAGCCTGATTAATTAGAGGATAAGTGGCAATGCAGAGCCATCAGCATTCCTTAAGGGTAACTTAGAAATGATTTTTAGCTTTCCCCTAACTCGCTGCAGTGTGGATCCTCTGTTGCTCATTTAAAGCCATCTTCCCACACCCAATTTTTCAGATTTATATGTAAATGCACGGTCGATCAATTAAAAGATAAACCCAACTTTTATGTGGGAATCTAGAAGGAATAAACTCAACAAAATTCAATTCTCATATCCTGATCTTTGTATACAGTGATCAGAAAGCAATTCATCAGATTATTTTTACTGCCCAGTGGTAATTTTCCACTTTGCAGTGATTTTTTTGGTCTGTCACTTACGGTTACACAATATTTTGATATCATAAAAGATCGGTGCCATGTGGAGGATCCGTTCTGAAGGAGAGATGGGAACAGGGGGAGGCAGAGCTGGCACAGMCTGGTGAGGGCATGGGGCACACCAAGGCTGGGGCATTGCTCTGGAAACACCAGAAAATGGAACAGGAGGTTGATTTTCCAGTGATGGGAGAGGAGAGGAAGAAYAGGAAACTTTGCCTTGAAGAAATGCTTCAGAGAAACAGGAGGAGCTGCCATGCAATGTTTCCTTGCAGTGATATCACTAAAAGTATGAAAAAATAATTAATTATCGCGTGAAGAAGGGCAAAAAATTAAAGTAATTTTTCCTGTGAGGTTATATTGTGCGTTCTATACACTCTCCAAATAAATAATTTACTCTCTGTGACTGATGCCGTTAATTCWCGTTACATTTTTGTCCCTTTGGATCGCGGTGTTTGCAGAGCCCAGGGCTGTGTTGTGTCTCTTAGAAAAGACAAAGTCCTGGCCTGCGTGTTCTGTGATTCWCATTGCAAATGCCATTTGTCACCCAAATATTCCTCTGGTTCCTCAGCACGTCCAGGAGCTGCGCTGCCGTGCCAGGAAGATGTTTCTGCTTTTTTTATCTTTATGAATGACCGCATTATTTATTTGGAATACGCCAAACACCAACAAGTGCTCATGCGAGCAGCGAGCAAAAAAGCTCCCAGCAAACAGTGTGACACTAATCTGTTGTTTGTGCTAAAATACAGAAAGGAAATTACCGCTCGGCTGTCATGAAGCTCATAAAGGAAAAAAAAAGAAAAATGCCACSGCAAAAGAATGAGCTTCAAAAGAAAGTTCCATTATCAGTTTGTTTCATGCCTTGTAGCTCCAGCTGCAAACAATCCCTTCCATAAACACCCCCTCGAGATAAATGGCAGCACAATTCGGGTGCTATCGGCGAGATAAAGGCACGAATCGCCTGTTTGGGGGAGGGAGGATCTGCTGCTTTATTTTCTAACATCTCATCACCATCTTGGGGGAGCAAATGAATATGTATCGTCTGTTATCTTGTCATTTTGGAGCCAAACAACTTAAAATACATTTTCTGTGAAATAACCCCGGGGATTTCAAGACCAGAATAAATTATTAGAGCAATTTGAGCTTGGAGTCTCTGCGCCTGCTTGAAACATGGCAAAAGCTTCTCCTGGTTTGTGAGAACCAAAGTGGGGAAAAAAGAGGAGAAATACCCACCAAAGGTATTTTGGGCAGATATTCCTGAGCCCAACCACCTCTGCCAGAGCAGGGAACTCGTGGGGTTGGGGTTGGGCTCTGCTCCCAGGGAATGGGGCTGGAGGAAAGGGAATGGGAATGGGGATGGGGAATGGG
>NW_026623976.1:178457-180641 GCF_030028575.1 Malurus melanocephalus | reverse complement strand
GGCATAGGGTGGATTTGGGGTTTTTTTCCAGTGGAAATAACTCTGGGATTCAGTGCCTGACACCACAAACTGATGAGGATGTTCAGCAAAGCTCTTGGGTGGGGGACAGATCTGGTGGCCAATGCCCTTTCAGATTGTGGCACTAAAATTCTCAGTTTAATCGTGGGTGCTGGAATYTCTCAAAGCTTTCTCTGGCTGATGTTTTCCTCAGGCTCAGGAGGGCTGAGCCCTGCTCTGCTCTTGGATGCAGCTCTTTCATGGCCACTGGGAAAAAAAAAAAAAGAATGAAATCCTTTAATGAATGTGTARCTTTTACCTAAACATGGACATCAGAGAGGACAAAACAAATGAAAGAAAGATGGGATTTTTAGATTTTGCCATTTCCTGCTGGTGCAGCTGACTGAGAGCCAACCTTCACTGAGGCCTGAGCCAGGAGCTTGGGCTGTGGGAGCCAAGCACTGTGACAATCCATGCAAATCTAARCTCTAATCCTTTTATATTGATGGAAATTAAACTTTTATTCTTGCCATGGATATGGGAGTCTGAAATTCACTTTGGGAAAAAATTCAGGGTTTTATTTTTGGCTCCACTTTCACAATTACTCAGCCCAGGGCGTTTTTATGCTGCAGCTCCATTATGTGAAAATCGTGAGTAACATTTTTCTCTCCAGGACTCTACATTTACTCTCCGAATGTTTCACTGAGAATATGACATGATTTAGACTGCAGTGCTTTTAAAAAAAAAACTACCCAATTTCTGGGCCCAAATTGTACCTGTGAAAGTGGCTGCAGGGAGTCAGCACTGTCATGGTGGGATGGAGCCAAGAGATGGCTGAGACTCGTTAAAACTCTCTGCAAATTATCTCATTAAGTGCTTTCAGACTGGGAAGTGTCTCAGAGGTGAAGAATGGATCTCTTCAAAGGGTGGATTTATAATTATTTGGGGGACAGAATTCCCAATGTACCCTGAATGCAGTGAGTTTAATCTGAGACACCTCAGGCAGCCTGGGATGGAGCAGATGGCTCTGAGGGCTGGCAGAAAAGCACCAGGTTTTTGTGTATTTTGGTTTTCAGATTTTAGGAGCAGAGAACCCAAATCAGCTCCCAAAGCCAGCGGTGTTTGTTCTGGAGGGTGTTTAGGGTGAATTCCTGGGGCAGGCGCAGGATTGAGGCTGAAGAAGAGGTGAAATTCATTTATTCTGTCATTTATTTATTATAAAMAGAATAAACATTTATTCTGTTTTCTCTGTCCCTGGGCTCTGCTCTCCCCTCTCTCCCCTCGGGTCACTCCCAGAACCAAACCCGATCCTCCCCACAGCCATTTCCCCCCTCAGTGAGGAAAGACTGTGCTGAATAATTTAATACATTGGAAATCTTTGTTCTGCATCTCCAGACTGAAGTGAGAATTTGTCTTGAACTGGCAGCTATCTGAAATCAATAATATCATCAACTTCACCTGCATTTACAAAGATAATWTTTCCTTAATATTGCCTGGATTCAAAGGGAAGAAGAAAGGCTGTGCRGGAGGAAAAGTCATAAAAAGCATTGCAGTGAAGCAGCATTAAATTTTAGAAAACTTTCCCAAGGTCATTAATTGAACTTGGTTACAAGATTTAAATGAGATATTGAAAATCAAACGTGGTGGCCCGGTTTTAATTGCCTGTTCTGCAGTGGAGSATAATATTAGAGATGTAGTTTCTGGTTTGTATCTATAAAGAAAGGTCCAGCAGCCCTGGAGAGCTGGGGGCACTGGAGCTGGACACGGCATTTCCAGGGAGTTCATGTGGAAAAGTTTCAGTGCTACTATGGAAGGGAATTTCTGGTGCAGCATCAGCCCAATAATGAGCACAATATCTCACCTAATGGACAAATAAACAGCTCTGGGGAAATTAAAATAATTCAGTCTGTTAATGCTGCGGGTTGGCCAGGAAACAGGGCACATAACCATGGCAAATAGGACAATTTTAACCAGCTCTGCTCCGTGACAGATGAGAACAATAAATTGGAGAGCTGTGWGTGCTGGGAATGGCAGAGACACAGATGGCAGGACTGCAAAACGGGAATAAATCTGACAGGTTGGRGAGCTGTGATTTTTACACCTGGTGAGTGCCTAAAGAGAGGGGCTGTGTGATCCATCAGGGTTCCCAACTGCTGATCCTGTGGCTTTGCTTCCTTTGCTTCTTGG
>NW_026623976.1:171759-178319 GCF_030028575.1 Malurus melanocephalus | reverse complement strand
CTGCACAGGACTGCACAGGAAAACTCCTCTGGCACAGCCACCAATGCCCTGGTCAGGCCATTTCCAGGGGGATTCCTGCTTAATTGGGGTCAGCCCCAAACTCAGCCATCCTGATAGAAAACTTGGAGTGACAAAGTGTTCTGGGCTGGCAGCAGATTTCACCCTGGTGAATTATTCCCAAGTGAAACTGCATTTGCTGCAGCAGGGTCGGGGYCTCCATCAGCACCTCTGTGCCATCTCCCCCTCCAAATGCTAATCCCCCTCCGTGCTCCTAAACCAAAAAGCTCTTTCAGGTTTTTAATGTTTTCTAGGTCCTTGCTCCAGTGGAAACAGAAAACCCCCATATTTTGGTGCAATTCCTCTGAACGCTGAGCCCTTAAGCTCAGCCCAACTCCTGGCCTAGACAGGACCCAGCTCATCCCAAGCAGCTCCAACACTCAGCCCTGGTTTCTGAACACTAATCCTACTCACTACCTACCAGCAATTCCATAATTTTGTCTCCTGGGTATTGAAGATTAAAATGYCCAGGAAGCTGCCTGAGCCATCCCAGTTCCTAGTGGGATCTGCAGATCTTTGTAGACATAAAGTGATTGAAAACATTTMTCTTTCCTCGTGATTAATAATAAATCAGGCATCTTATGATTCCTCCTTTAGGTTTTAATTTAAGCAAGCTGTTGAAATACAATCTCTGAGCAAAAAAAAAAAGGTTCAGAACAGGCTTTGTTTGGATTGAAAACAGAAGTTTTGTACTGTTTTGGACATAAAAAAAATACAACTACATAAAAATTCAGCCTCCTGCAATAACATATGGCCGCAAGCTGGATTTGGTGAATGAGGACAATTTATGTCTGCAATCACAGCATAAATCTGAACAATTGTGTGAGATGGGAAATGTGCTGATGTAGGTGAGGAGTGTCCCAGTGCTCCATGGATCAGCTCTGGGAATTCCAGAGGGACAGTCTGGCCAAGGGATGAAGGATGGACTGACCCCATCAAGGTGTGTCCACAATGAAATTTTATTGCCACAAACAGAGGAACCCCAGGATGGCTGTAAAAAGGTGAAGGAATTGTCTTGGTGTGGTTCAAATTCCCCCAAAAATTCTGTTCTGAATTCCCTGGAGGAACCCAGGCTCAGATCTCGTCCCTCTGCCCCAGGGATTCACTCCCAGAGGATTCTTCAAAGATCTCAGCCTGGGGGGAAATATTCCACTCCTCCTCCCAGGATCAGCTTTGCTCTTGGATGTGAGTCCTTTGCCATAAAATGTGAGCAGAATCCCGAGATCAAACAATTTCCAATGGAAATGGAGAGCCCTACATGGATATATTAGTGTCTGCTTCAACCATTCATTACTTTTYCTCTGAACAGTTCCGTGTTACTCAGCACTTTATTCATAAAGAGGAAAAAAAAAAGGAGCAGCAGCAGAAATAACGACACTGACAGGGAAAGGGAGGAAAATTGAAAATTGTGCCTTTTGCCAAGTGGGTGACTGAGCAGAACATCAGCTCGCCCAAACCAGCCCTGACAGAGGGGCAGCTCTGGGTGTGAATGGAACAATATTTCACTTCCTGGGGAAAAAAAAAAAAAATCAGGCTATTGGTCAAGATGTTTCTATGGTAACTGATATAATTTCATTTTGGTGATGGATTACAGAGGAAAACTCCAGGGAGGTTTGAGATGCCGGAGTTTTATCTGACAGAGCCGGGCAGACTCTTTCTCTGGAGTTATTAGGCAGTTCTGGTAATGTTTTATGTTTTATATTACCATTTATAACCATTTATACCCATTTCATGTACAGGAGCTGTGTGGGTCAGCTGTGCACAGATCCTTGGAAAAGCCCTGGTGTGGCTGCTGTGCCCAGCAAGGAGGGACAGTGGGGTTTGTGCAGCCCCAGGGATGGGGTGAGGGGTCTCAGCAGTGCAATTCCCCCAAAAAATTGAATATTTGGCCATTTCTGAACTTGGAGCCGATTGACAGCACCAAATCAGCAAATTTGAGATCTTTGTTTCTAAAAAGCGTTCCTGCTGCAGGTATAAAATACAAGTGCAGGTACAGCAGGCAGAAGAAACCGAATTTTATTGCTTTTGAGGGGATCAATATTCCACAGTAGGTTAAAGTTATGTATTCCCAGCTATGCTTTTCTAAACAGCATTTCATTATGCCCATTATCATAACARGCCTCTTGATCTCCTCTGTCAATATTTGGCTCTATCAGGCACTGTCTTATCTTTAAAGTGAAAAATCCATCATTGTGACAGAAGGGAAAAAATACATTAACACCCACCTGCTAATTTATATTGGAGGCTGGAGGCCCAGAAGGTATTTCAGGCACACATTGTTTCATTTTGGAAAAAAAAATTCATGGTGTGTTTTTCTTGCACTTTGTGCAGGGATACACTGAGCCTCCAGAATTGCAGATAATGGGTGTGACAACTGCTGGTGGAAGAGAAATAATTACAGAGCTTAAACTCTGTGGCAGGTGTCAGGAATAAAAATGTGACTTCTGCCTCTTTCTGTGGAGAGGGGACAGTCTGCACGGAGCAGTGGGAGCTCAGCCTGGCCTGGGAAAGCCTTGATTTGACAGAGAAGAGTCTCAGCTCAGATCCTGACTGCAGGGCTGGGGCACACACCAATTAACATTTCATCCTTTAACGGAATTAGAGAGAAAAGGTGGAATAAGTTCCTGGAATGACAGAGCACTCTGAGTTTGAAGAGTCCCATCTTGAGGGCAGGGAAGGCAGAATTTGCAGASTTAAAACAATAAACTTAAATCCTTTTGGGGCCTCCTGCTGGGCTGCTGGGATTTCCTGGCTGCCCTGGMCTCAAATTCCTGCCTCCATCACAGCAGAGAGGATGGAAAAATGGCATAATGTGTGCCTGAAGAGGAATGAGGAAAGGGGAGGGGAAAAATGGRTTGAAATTGAGAAAATGACTTTTCAACAATTCATACATGATCATGCATCACTCATCAAAGGCAGCATTTTTAAAAGGTTAACACCTTGGCAGAGTTAATTGCTGTTCTTCCTCTTAAATTCCAATGTAATTTTTGATTTCTTCCTCTGTTGTTGATCTTCCAGCTAASTAGATTTTAAATAAAACAAATATTTATGCCAGTAAAGCACAACAGCTTCAGTGTTTAAGTTAAGCAAAGCAATTGAAACTTCCTTGGGTAAATATTGAAGGAAAGCAAAGCAAACAAACCCAGAAACCTCTATGGCTGAAGGAAACTGCCTTAAAAACCTGAGGAAGACAATTTCATATCCAGAAATTGYGTGTTAATCATTTGATCAGCACCTTGAGGGGTTTTGTGGATTAAATGTGTTGGGTTCCTGCTCCCCACACTCTGCTGTCTCCTGGGTCTGTGTTTGCACGGGCAGGGGATCCAGAAAGGTTTGAAATTCCCAGGGAATGTGGGAGCTGTGGAAGGCTCGGGGTGTTTGCAGGGGATCCGGAAAGGTTTGAAATTCCCCAGGGAATGTGGGAGCTGTGGAAGGCTCGGGGTGTTTGCCAGGGGATCCGGAAAGGTTTGAAATTCCCCAGGGAATGCTGGAGCTGTGGAGGGCTTGGGGTGTTTGCCAGGGGATCTGGAAAGGTTTGAAATTCCCCAGGGAATGTGGGAGCTGTGGAGGGCTTGGGGTGTTTGCCAGGGGACCCAGGATCCATCAATCCCCAGGACAGGCGAGGGTGGCTCCCTGCTCTCCTGCATCCTCCTGTGCCAGGGCTGCCAGCTCAGGAATGCCAGCTCGGGAAAACCAGCTTGGAATGGCAGCTCAGGAATGCCAGCTCAGGAATGCCAGCTCGGGAAAACCAGCTTGGAATGCCAGCTTGGAATGCCAGCTTGGGAATGGCAGCTTGGAATGGCAGCTTGGGAAAACCAGCTTGGAATGGCAGCTCGGGAATGACATCTTGGGAATGCCAGCTTGGGAATGCCACCTTGGGAATGCCAGCTTGGGAATGGCAGCTTGGGAATGGCAGCTTGGGAATGTCAGCTCGGGAATGGCAGCTTGGGAATGTTATCTAGGGAATGCCAGCTCAGGAATGCCAGCTCGGGAATGCCAGCTTGGAATGCCAGCACAGGAATGACAGCTTGGAATGGCAGCTCGGGAATGGCAGCTCGGGAATGCCAGCTTGGGAATGCCAGCTTGGAATGCCAGCTCAGGAATGCCAGCTTGGGAATGGCAGCTTGGGAATGCCAGCTTGGAATGCCAGGCGGTGGCTCAGCCCTTCACCTGCAGAGCACGAACCGAGCCCGGAGCGGTTGGTGCTGCCCCGAATGCAGAAATAGTGGAGATTTACAGCTCTCGGTGCTCTGCTCCTTCAGCTGCTGGAGGAGCAGGGATCTGCTCCTTGGCCATGAATACRCGCCTCTTCCCATATAATTTATTATTTTATTYTATTTYTCCATTTTCTTTTGCAGGACAGAATGGCGAAGGCAAGCTCCAACTCTTTGAAGAACCACACTTGGGGAAAAATTATCTGTCTTTTCAACTCGCCTGCCTYCTCCACGAGCCTTGACAGCCTTTAAAGTGCAGGACTTTGGATGTTTCCTCGCKGCACATCTTCCTCCAGGCACATTTTCCCGTGTGAAGGAGAGGTGCAGTTTTCACTGTAAATAAGCAGAGCTCTGTGGAGTTTGGAGCGTGGTGGCTTTGAAGTGGTGACGGTGCTAAGGAGGGAGATGCGGTGCAGACTCTGCCAGTGCTGCCGGGGTGAGAACAAACACCCGATGGCTGCTCCTGCACTGCAGGGAACCGCAGGGAAAAGAGCAGAAACAGGGAGGGAGGGAGAGGAGATTCTGTGAAGCTGCTGCTCGGATCAGAATTTCTGTACCCAGGAGAGAAAGGATGGCACAGGCACAGATCAAAGGTGAGGAGAGGATGGAGGGAGGCAGGAGACACCCAGCAGGGTGGGACAGGGGTGGTGTCCCCAAATGTCACTGGAGGGGATGGACAGAGGGCTCAGTGCCCTGTTCTGTGCTGTGCCAGCCCCAGTAAATGTGGGAAGGTCTCTGCCCTGCGGTTCTGCAGTTTGTGCATCAACCTGAGGCTGAGAAAACACGGGTGTTTGTGTGGAAAAAAACCACTTCTGGATCATTGCATTATTGGCGTCTCATTTTCCAGATGAGAAAATAAGGCCCAGCAATGGTGCAGTGATGGAYAGGAAAAGCATTCCTGGCTCTGGGTGATTCTGGCCACTCACCCTTGCGCTGGTGGGAGCCCAAAGCAGGGTGTGGAAGCACCAAGCAGAGGACATGAAGAACCAGAAATCCTCCTCTCTCCTTCCTCATGCTCTGCTGCTGGCCTGTGATGTCCCTGTCCCTCCTTTCCAGGCAGAGGCACTCTGATTTATCTGCTCCAAAAGCACATGTGAGAGAGCAGATACAGGATTATACAATTGAAAAGTGCAAGGTTCACTTATCTTATGATTAAAYATAGTGGGAGACAGCCATTTTTATAAGTTAAAGAGCACTAGATTGAGATACATTCATCACAGATTAGCTGAGTTTCTTCCTTGAAGGGGCTCATTGAAATGTATGTGATGTTCATTGTTGTGTGAGATGCTGTTTAAAACTTTTAACAACAAGATAAAAGCTTGTGACTGGGAGAAAGAGCTGCTGTCATTGCTGGATTTAATAAATCTTCTGCAGGGACAATAAGCCTGTGATAAACCCAGACAAAGCCTCTTGCTTGGGAGTTCTTTTGGCAGGTGGAAAGGAAGGACATTCTGTCATTGTGGTTGGGGACTGAACTGAAACCTTCCCAGAGTCACAGGAGAAGCTTCATCATTCCCTGGGCACGGGAGCATTTAACATGGATCACATCTTCAAATGGGATTATTGCCCTGGTCCTGGTGACCAGAAGAGTAAAAAGGCACTGAGTTGTGCTGCTCATCAGCCCTTCTGCTGAACACTCTGAGTGAGGCCCAGCAGGGCTGGGAGGSAAAGCTGATCCTGTCCCCTGCAGGTCCATTCTCTGCTCAGGGTCTGCTTTTGGGTTTTACATCAGACACAGCTGAGGGTACTACAGGCATCCAAAAACTGCAGGAAAAAATAAAGCTGACATCATTCTTAAGGGGGGGAAAAAAAGGGAGTATTATTCTTGGGTGGCATCAAATAAGAGCAGTCACTGAAAATAAAATTTACTGAAAATAAAATTTACCGAAAATAAAATTTACTGGAAATAAATGCATGGTACAAGAAGAACTGAATCACGGAATCATTAACATTGGAAAAGACCTCCAAGATCATCAAATTCATATTTCAACCCCCACGTCCATAAATCACATTGCAAAATACCACATCTGATTATTTGAACTCTTCCAGGGATGGGGACACCACCACTCCCCTTTGGAGCTGTTCCAGTGCTTGACCAATCTTTTGGTGAAGGAATTTTGATTAATGCCAAAGCTTGTGGCTGCATCAACGACCAGCAAATCGGGAAATGTTGGAAAATCAATGCACTCCTGTGAGGTCACTGAGGCAGTGAGGCCTCAGCCCTGTCCATCCCAGAGGAATGGGATTTCCTGMCTGGGAATTGTGGGGTAGTGCCAGTGCAGACCCCTG
>NW_026623976.1:159786-171184 GCF_030028575.1 Malurus melanocephalus | reverse complement strand
TAACCCCTCTTTCCTCTCTCCCCAGTCCATATTCAATAAAGCTCTGATGATTGGCAAGCTCACAATGGAGCAGGGAATTGGAGTTGGCAGCCCCAGATGTGGGAGGTGGGAGTTCAAATCCAATTCCTCCCAAGTGGGGGCTGAGGGTGAATAATGAACAAAAACGAGCTCAGAGGGCACAGCCCAGATCTCCTGGGACTCTGGGGTTTGTAATCTGCATTTGATCACCCACAACACACTCCAAATTTGCCTTTTTGAAGTGGTTTTGGGCAAGGCCTGGGACAGTGAGGGCTGGTGATGGAATTCTGACTCCACAGGAGCCAGAGGCAAAGCAATGCCAAGATGGATGGAAGCAGCATCTCACCCCTCAGCTCTTATTAATCTATTAGAAATAATATTAATTATGCCACTAGCACAAAAAGCAATTATCAAAATATTTTGCTAAACATCTTTAAAAAATGTTATTTACCAAAAACCACTCAACTGTATCAAAGCCTTGACAAAAAAGCTCTCTTAGAAATTAATAAATATGTTTGATTAGCACTTTCATGGATGCACAGATTCTGTATATGGGAGCATTATAGTGCATTTAATTATATATAAAGGCAATTAATGTCACAAATTAAGACTAAGCTCTGACTCAGGCTAAATAATTGTCATTATCTATCACATAACATGCCCAGAAAGCTTAACTCTGCAATGATTTTTATGAACAATAAACTTGGCATTTACATACCAAAACAATTTGGTGTAATTCAGTCTCAATAAGWAATGGCAACAAAAAAAAATCACTGCCATTCTTCAGGAATTTTTTTCCAAGCACGATCACATGGGTGTTTTTCACAGCGTGTGCATCACCATGGGAAGGGGAACGTTTCCTGTCTGCAGCGTGTGCTGTGGATGCTGCACAGAGCCCGAGGGTGAGGGGAGAATCCAGCCCTGTCCACAGCACCAGGGAGGTCATTTCATGTTTAGAGCATCCCAGAATGGTCATTCCATGATTACAGCACCCCAGGGAGGACATTCCCATGTCCAGAGCACCTAAAGAGGTCATTCCATGTCCACAGCACCCCAGAATGGTCATTCCATGTTTAGAACACCCCAGGGAGGTCATTTCATGGCCACAGCACCCCAGAATGGTCATTCGATGTCCATAGCACCTCAGGGAGATCATTCCATGTCCACAAAACCCCAGAAAGGTCATTCCATGTCCACAGCACCCCAGAGAGGTCATTCCATGTCCACAGCACCTAAAGAGGTCATTCAATGTCCACAAAACCCCAGGGAGGTCATTCCATGGCCACAGCACCCCAGAGAGGTCATTCCATGTTCACAGCATCCCAGAATGGTCATTCCATGTTTAGAGCACCCCAGAAAGGTCATTCCTATGTCCACAAAACCCCAGGGTGGTCATTCCCATATCCTCAGGGAGGTCATTCCATGTCCACAGCACCCAGAATGGTCATTCCATGGCCACAGCAGCCCAGAAAGGTCATTCCCATATCCTCAGGGAGGTCATTCCCATCACACCCCACCCTCGGGGCCCTGGATCCCTTCCAGAGGCAGGAATCTTTCCATGGATCTGCAGAGCCCAGGGAAGCTCCCAGCCCATCCAGGCACCATCATCTCCCTGCTCTGCACAGCCCCAACCCACCCACCCACACTCGGGATGGGCTTTTGGGGTAAAATCCCACCAGTTCCAGACTGGAACACCCCAGAACCCACAGCAGCCCTTTATGGGACAGAAAATGTGCAGCTGCTCAGTGCCAGGGGTACAAAACCCCTGACAAAACCCACAGGAGCTGCACGGTGCAGGTCAGGGTGTGCTCAGAGGGGAAGGAAACAATGGAAACAAAGTGCAACCAGTTGTAAAATAAAAGGCTCTAAACGGAGTTAAAGGCTCGTGGGTTGGTATTTGAAAAGGAGCTTGTGTGGGTGTAATAGTGTGGTGTAGTTTGTGAAATAAGAAATAAAAATTGATCTACGGTGCAGAGTGCAACAGCCTYGCCTTGTGTGAGCTCTTAAACCACAGCCTTGCTGGGCTCAGGACTTGCCTCAGAGTTTAATGCATAGAAATACGGGGTGGAGGAGATTAAAAAATTACTCGTGCAKTCATATTATTAAATATTTTTTAAAAATCGATATTTTTAGATTATCAGTTGTGTTTGTATGTGTTGATGCAGGATGCCCTGCCTGGAATGGGGTAAAACAACTCCAGCAATGAATGCCCTGTTTGCAAATCTGTCAGTGGTGCATGAAGGGGGGTCACGCTGCTTTTGGGGTGAATAATGCTGAGCCTGACTCATCAATCCCAAAGTTAAACATCCCAAGAGGGAGTGAAGATGTGTCAGAGCTGCTCAAGTGGCCAATAAAGTGGCACTTGTTTGTGCCACTACTGCTCCAAAGCTGCTGAGCTGACACAGCCTGGGCACATCTGAAGCAGAGCCTTCATCTGCTCAGCCCAGTCCCATTCCCCAATTTTCAGGGATTTGCAATGCACCCCTCTGGAATGTGTGTGGGGATTCCTCCATGGAGCAGGGACCCTCCTCAAGGTCACCCCTCGAGGCTGAGCTGGAGATTTGCCCACAGTCRCTGCTCGGGGTGAGTAACTTCAATCTCTTTTTGCTTTAATATCGTTTAAAAATAGTGCACTTTGCTGTAGCAGTGCTTCCAGCTTCTATGCCGGGTAGTAAAGAATTCTGATTAAGATCTTTTGGTTTAATCATGATGCTAATAAATAATTTGCCTTTACATAAAAGTATCTGGTTTGCCACCGTTAATCCTGCAGGAAAAGGTTGTGTCAGAGGCAGTAACACGGGGACAATCTGTTAGACACAAAAAGCTGGCAAATCTGGGGCTGAGGTTGGATCCTGAAGCACCCCAGCTCCTCTCTGAGGAGTTTAGGAAGTTGGGGGTCCTTTCTGCCCCTCATGACTGGGGATTTTATCTGGGGCTCCCAACCTGCCTGTGCATGTAACAGTGATCATGTATGTATATATATATATAAATACATATATACACACACAGATATATGCATGTCTATATGGAGATAAGCTTAAAGAGAGCCATAAATACATCCAGGTCCCAGCAGGGGAACAGYCACCACCTACCTTTGCCTGTCCATCACCGGTGATCCCATGGGGAAGGCACCAGTGGGGACACAAATCACAGCCAGCAGATTCCAYGTGKTTTTTTGTATMTGGAAACATTTCCAGGCTTTCCATRCCTYSACCTTCATGATGAGTTTGTTGCTCCCAGAGCCTTTAGGTGGCTGCAGCTCCCTCTCAGCACAGCCCATGGTGTCCCCACGGTGCAGAATCAGGCACGCTGTGACACCAACTCCTCATCTCTGTGACACCAACTCCTCATCTCTATGCACCATGGCCCTGCCGCAGCTGTCACGGCTTCTTCTGATGCTGATTAACTTCATCAGGATAATTGATCCAGTTGTCTGGAGAAAATGGGAGCCTAAATGCCTTCCCCAGGATCCGTCAGAGAGCCGGGCCGTGGTTRCCATGCCGAAGGTGGTGCGGGTGCTGCGCTGCAAAGGGAATGAGTTTTTCCTCTCACCTCTTCCCTAAACTTTTCCCTTTTCCCGTCCTGGCTTGCCCAAGCCGTGCCTGGCAGTTTGACTCATTAATTGCTCACTTAATTACCTTCTGGCGTGCTGTTGTACATAACGTCCTTCAAAGGCATCACAAGTCTCAGCAGTTGACAGCAGCTCTGGAGGWATCAAACACAGGAGTTGTCACTGGGGGACTCCAGCTTGGCTTTTGGGGTTGTTAYACATCCTTCAAAGTGCCTTTCAAGCACTTTTTTCCCCTGCAATCAGCTGCCAGCTCCCCCAAGACCTTCTCCAGAGCTGCTCCCTCTGTGCCAYGACAATCTCATGAAATAAATGTTAAATCACAAGGGGGAAGGGGGAGGGAACAACTAAAAAAATATATTTATTGGAGTAAATAAAAAAAAGTTAACCAAAATCCTTTATTGATACATTCTTGGATAATATCACAGGATTGAGAGAATGGAAAGGGAGGGAGGAGGTTGCGGCAAAGATTGGTTTCACTAAATTGGCACATAAGCAGCAAGATTAACGAAATTACTTATTACAAACAGTATAAAACATACATGCTTCTGTAAGTCCTTATCACACTGGTCAATCATGGTGGGGCATCAACAAAGAAAAACCTCAAGACATGTAAAAGCCATATTCTTTCCTCCAAATATCATAAGAATCATCGAAATTATTGCAAAATAGTCATATACCTTAAAGAAAAGAACAAAATAGAACACAAATACAAATATCCAACATAAATTATTAACATGTACCATAAAATACATTACTGGCATGCATTCCAAAGATCAAGACCTCTACTAAAACTCAGCAAAAATCCTTCCTGCTTCCTCTGCAGCCCATCGGAGGTGTGAAGGGGGGGGGAACAAACTTCGCCAGCACAGTTTTTGGTCTTTAAATTATTTTTTTTTTCTTTTGTTTAGTTAAAAAAAATAAGGTATATGGATTGCAGTGATACAAGAGTAATAATACAAGTCATGTACACAGGTCTCAGATCCTCAGTCGTCGGTTGGGTTTGAGAAGTGCYGAGAGCACGGGGCCTCAATGAAACTGTGCATCCAAAAAAACAAACAGTGACCTCGGAACAACATGGATGGCAATATGCAAAAAATCCTCACAAACTGTACAGAGAGTTCAAAAACTCGCAGTCTGGAAGTACATAGAAAGACAGAATTAGCCCCTTGGAGTCCGGAGCGGCCGAGCAGCGGGCCCGGGAGCCGCTCCAGTGCGGGGCCACAGCCCCATGGCCAGGCCAGCACTGTCCGAGCTGAGCCTAGCTGAGCTGAGCCTAGCTGAGCTGAGCCGAGCCGGGCCGAGCCGAGCCGAGCCGAGCCGAGCCGAGCCGGGCTGAGCCGAGCCGAGCCGAGCCGAGCCGGGATGGGATGGGATGGGATGGACGGAGCAGTGCCCAGAGCAGCCCGGAGCGCGGAGCTCCGCTCCCCTGCAGCAGCACAGCCGTGCCCGAGCGCCGGGCCCGTGTGGAGCTCAGCCGGCCGGGGAGGGCTCTGGGACCCCGGCAGTGCTTAGATCACCAGGTTGTTGTAGCTCACGTACTTCTTTTTTGCAGCAGGGCCTGCAAGAGAAGGGAACAGGGCTGAGAGGCGCGGGCAGAGCCCTTGGCGGAGCTGGCAGCGCTCCGGGCATGGCTCCGGGGGCACCGGGAAGGGATCGTGCCCGCAGCTCCCACCCTGAGCCCCAAGCCAAGCCAGGAGCCCCAAGCCCTAAACACTGAGCCCCAAACCCCAAACCCCGAGTCCCGGCCTCAGAACTCCAGGCACGGCTCCGGGGATACCGGGAAGGGACCGTGCCTGCGGCTCCCACCCCGAGCCCCGAGCTCCGAGCCCCAAATCCCGAGCTCTAAGCTCCAAACCCCGAGCTCCGAACCCCGAGCTCTGAGCCCTGTGCCCGCAGCTCCCACCCCGAGCCCCAAACCCCAAACCCTGAGCCCCAAATGCTGAGCCCCGAGCTTTGAGCCCCCAACCCCAAACGGCGAGCTCCGAGCCCCAAACCCCAAACTCTGAGCCCCGAGCTCCGAGCCCCAAACCCCAAACTCTGAGCCCCGAGCTCCGAGCCCCAAACCCCAAAACCCAAGCTCCAAGCTCCCAACTCTGAGCCCCCAATCCCAAACCCCGAACTCCGAGCCCCGAGCTCCAAGCCCCGGCTCCAGCCAGCCCCAGCCCCAGCTCCAGCTCCACTCTGACCGCAAACACAACCAGCATGGATTGATGGGGTCAGGCTCCCGCAGTCCGGGTGACTGCACTGCCGACGCACCACAACCACATCYTATTAAGATTTCTTTTTTTTAAATAAAAACAGTGATATTTCCTCCAAYGTCTTAAATCTCCTGGGCTAAACTCGGTTTTTCTCATGGATAAAGTGATTCTTATTCAAGTTTTATGACTTCTGAGAATTTTTCAATATGGGGGATGAAGGTACCAGCTTTCCTAATTCTGACCTTCAAATCGAATCTGTTGGCAAACAGAAGGGAATCAAAGCTGTCACAACTTTAGGAGCACAGCTTCATGTTCCCACCAGGAAAAACTGCAAATATTTGCAGCAGAACACAAAGCAAAATGTTCTGCAGCACTTTGGCAACAGTGACAGATTCAGGACACAGAATCATGGAATATCCTGAGTGGGAAGAGACCCAAAAGGATCATCCAGCCCAGCTCCTGGCCCTGTCCAGACCCCCCAAATCCCCCCTGAGCATCCCTGGCAGTGCTGTCCCAACGCTCCTGGAGCTCTGGGACCATTCCCTGGGGAGCCTGGGCAGTGCCAGCACCCTCTGGGGACACAAAAACCTTTCYCTGAGATTCAGCCTAAACTCCACAGAGATAAAAATAAGACCCTGGATTTAYAGTTATCCCAGTTTGCTAAAACACTAAAGTCTAAATCCCACAGTTTTTGAGAGAATTTGGCATAACTTAAGCAGTTTGCTGAATATTTCCAGCCTGCTAAGCTGGGGCAGACTCCACTCACACTYTGGATGATGTTTTTAACGTGGTGTGTTTCATTTTAAAACTTTCTCAGGAAGGTTTAAGAGATGCTGTGGAGAAGGAGAGGTGAGAACAAGAATTTGATTTGTTCTGCAAATCTTCTTTTCAAACTTGCTTGGTTTTGGGCATCCCAGGGCTCCTCTGAGCCCCTCTGYAAAACCAGACCCAAACAGGACACGGCTCTGGCAGCCCCAGGAGAGTTTTACCATCCCTCCCAGAGCTCTGTGGGCTCTCTCCCAARCAATCCCCAGGATCTCTGTGCACCTTCTCGCTTTAGAGAGCACACACAGCTCCCTCTGCTCCCCAGGCAGCTGTGGTGTCACCCTGGGACAGTGTCCCCAGCCAGCAGTGCCACCAGGCACACATCACTGCTGCTTTTGCTCTGCCCTTCCCCAGCGGTTCAGACTGGTTTGGGAACAGTACATGAGAGTGCAGCCCAATGTCAATATTTCCCACAGTGTTCACTGTTTCACTGACAAAGACAAAGGAAGGATTTTAGTCCCAGTATTTCCAACCTCACATGTAACTGCAGCCTTTTGCAATGTTACCTGAAACCCTCATTCAGCTGTTTCCTCATGCCCCAGACAAGACTCGGTGCTGTCTGTTCAATCAAGGACTGATCCCACAAAGTGCTGATCATCTTCAGTTCCTATTAACTTCTCTTGGACATGAAGGTGCCCAACATCTGCCAGGATAAAACTCATTATCCTTCAAGGCTACACTACAAATATCCAATAAACTGGGGAACGCTATTAAATGCTGAAGAGGGGTAAAATGAGCCTGGGGAAAAAAAAATGTCACCATGGAACAGGTTGCAAAGTAATTCCATGTATTATTTTGTGATTTATTTCAGCGTTACCCATTACATGCTCCAATTTCAAAGAGCAGCAGCGTTTCTAWGGCAGAGATTTAGATGCTCCCGCTGCTGGTTCAGATCATGTCACCCCTTCAGCATCTCACAGATATTACCGGGGCTCTCAGTGACACTGAGCATTTTGCTGATGAGTTTTCTCACCAGTTCAGCTCCAGTACTCATTTCTCATTATTTCCCACAGGACAGTGCCAAAGGGATGGAGCCAAGGAGTGCTGCGGGTAAGGTTACCTGGATGGGCTCTGAGACAGTGACACAATCCTTGGCACGGCTTCACCAGGATAATGTGACTGACTAAAGCACCATCCATAATTCAGACAAAATGATCAATAAAAGCCCTGCGGTTATTTTCGGAAAGACAATCTTCCTCGGGTTCAAAGGCTGTTAGGCAGGGGGATGGTGTCTCCTGATGGGGCATTTCCCCACGCTGCACTAACTCCAGGAACCTGCAGACACAGTTCAGGGGAGAGGCAGTCTACCCCGATAATGAATCTCTTCGGAGTCACAGCTCATCATTATCACTGGCAATTAGCACCAGGTATGGATTTGATTTTCCTCAAAGAAATTAATTTACATGAAAATGGGGGACGCTAATGAAACATCAGCATTACCGGGGATTCACCGTGCTTTAATCCACAAGACACGAGCATTCCCCGCTCCTTACACGATACAGATCTCACACGCTCTGCTGCTGTTCTGTTAAAGGGTGACGGCTCCCCGACAGCGAACACAGATTGGCCTCTTGCAAACAACATATACATGTTAATTAATGTACATATCATTATGTCAGCCTCGGCTGGCCACTGATTTAGACGAGCTGGCAGCAGGCCAGAGCAGCATCTGCGGTGTTGGGCCATTCATTCCCTGTGCCCAGGGAGCCACGGACCCATCCGTGCAACGGGGGCTCGCCGTGATTTTTAGGTACAAATTCACATCGGAAGGAAACATCCCGGCTCCTGCCCGCCTGTTTGCAAGTAAAGCTGCTCCTGAGGCATCCAGGAGACCTTTCAAAAGAGCCTTAAGCACCTTAAAAAGAGGTTTCCCAGGGCAGTTAGAGACAAGCGCCGTTCTCAGCTCATTTTCCGTTAATTAGCGGTGAGGAGTGAGAGTGCCAATAGAGAACAAACGAGCAGGAGGACACACGGGGGGATACAGTCCGCACAATCAGCCAGGACTCTGCACTGTCTCCAGCTCAGTCCAGGCTCAGGGAACCCACAGAGCCACAGAATCGCGGAGGATTTTTGGAGGAAAAGCACTCCAAGATCAAGTTCAGCCCTCAGCCGACACCACCGCACCCGCTAAACCAGAGCACTGAGAGCCACATCTGCTCATTATTGGAACAATTCCAGGGATGGCGACTCCACCACCTCCCTGGGGAGCCTCACCACTCTTCCAGTGAAGAAATCTTTCCTGATACCCGAGCTGAATCTCCCCTAATGCAGCTTGAGGCAGTTTCCCCTGGTGTCCTGGTTGCCTGTCAGAAGTGCCCTTGAAGCACCCACAGCGCCACCCAAATGGGGACAATCTGCACATGGGAACCAAACAATGCTGCCTTCGAGCACAAGAATTCATTCCTGTCCAGCATTGGGGGGCACTGAGAGCCCACAGCCATCCCCTTGTAGAAGAGAGTATGAGKATCAGAAACAGCTGCACCTCTGCGCCAACAACACATTAAAAACAAATACGCTGAAGCAAAAATCCCCTTTGGAGTTACAAGTTTCATCACTTGACTGGTTTTCATTATCTTGAGCACAGGTCACAAAGAAAGCAGCTYCCACAGCACCCCAGAGCAAGGCAGAGCTGTCAATACTGACTCAGAGTGAGATGTAATCACTTGCACTTCAATTTTATGCACATTTGTAACCTCTTCCATGCTTAAAGAGAGAAGATTTACAGTGCAAGAAATGAATTTTATTGCAGCCCCCAGGCATCTCRAGCTATCAAACATATGAAACATCATCTCAGCATTCCAGCTCTGAGCAGGGATGGTCATTGGGATGGCTCCGAGCCTGGAACTCCTGCTCTGATTCCCTCCGCAGTCACTGGGGCAGATAATTCTTAGCTCCTCTCTTTCATTTCCTTAATTCTGGCTTAGCAACCCATATCATTTGTGCCAAACAGAGCAGAGGCTGATTATTAAATTCTAGTCCATCTAAAAGCAAAATGGAGTTTTGTGGCTTCTTCTCCATCTCTGCCAGAAAGACAAAGCTATCCCCATGCTCCGCTGCCTTTAAATTGGGGGATTTAGATGAGAATGAGATGAAAGCAACAGGCCTAAATGATTCTACATGCTTGCCCAAACCCCAACAAATGGAATGAAGCTTGRAGAAAATAATTTTAAATTTGGTATCTGAATGTAAATGGATTGTTCTTTCACATTTTGACATCTCTCTGTCGTGCTGCCCCAGTGTTCTGACACCTTATCAGGTCCCTCATTTTACAAACCCCTTTCACTGCCCGTGCTGGTGCCTCCCTCCAGCCTGGACCCCGTGGCTTTGATGCAGATGAGCAATGAACATCCTGTTTTAATGACAGAATGTGAAAATATTAAATGACAAATACAGCATTAGGAAAAGCGTGTTCATCCCTAATTGCTTTGCAGCCTTCTCATAAATGATATCATCTTCAGCTGTCAGACTGCCCTGTCAGTGTTGGTGCAGCAGCACAAACAGCCCCTGGGTGCTGGGGACATTCTGGGAGATTCCTCAGCAGATCCCACACAGCACCAGTGCTAAAAATGTTCCTGCTGCTTCCTGATTTCAGATTTTCTAGGACACAACCGGTCAGGTGGCAGTGGTGATGAGCTGGACAGGCTGTGGATGTGCCAGCCACAGGACACACTCAGGGGACACAATGCCAGGACATGGGGAATGCTCAGGGGAAACCATCACACAGTCACTGAATTTGGAAAAGGTTTCCAGCATGAATGAGTCCAACCATTCCCTCAGCACTACCAAGGTCACCACTGCCCCATGTCCCAAAGTGCCACATCCACGTGGTTTTTAAATCCCTCCAGGGATGGGGACTCCACCCCTGTCCTGGGCAGCTGTGCCAGGGCTGGACAGCCTTTCCATGGAGAAATTGTCTCTAAGATCCAACTGAAAGCTTCCCTCGTGCAGCTTGAGGCCGTTTACTCTTGTGCTGTGACAAACCCTCTGTGAGCATCCCCACATCCCTTCTGATGGACATGCCCTGCAGATTCTGCAGCGGGATAACGGGAGGGATTGTCCTGAGGAACCACGAGAATCCCAAAGCTGGGTGAAGGCTCAGCTGGGGCCATGCAAGCACAGTTTGAGCTGGAACAGGCACATGACGTACACAATACATGGAACACACATAACGTACACAATACATGGAACACACATAACATACATAACACACACAATGTACACAATACACATAAGACACATAACGTACACAATACATGGAACACACATAACACACATAATGTCACAATACACATAACACACATAACACACACAACACATACAACACACATAACACACATAATGTACACAATACTTGGAACACACATAACACACATAACACATAACACACAATGTACAAATTACATGTAACAGACATAACACACATAACACACACAATGTACACAATACACAAAACACACATAACACACGTAACGTACACAATACACATAACACACATAACACACATTACACACATAACGTACACAATACATGGAACACACATAATCCACACAATACATGTAACACACATAGCATACATAACACACACATAACTCACACAACACACATACAATGTACACAGCACACATAACACACATAATGTACACAATACATGGAACACACACAACACACATAACGTACACAATACACATAACAAACATAGCACACGTAACACACACATAACACACACATAACACACATAACGTACACAATACATATAACACATAACACACATAACATACACAATACA
>NW_026623976.1:157026-159528 GCF_030028575.1 Malurus melanocephalus | reverse complement strand
AAGCAAAGCAGCCTCCCCAGAGCCCAATTTGGGGTCCAAGGGCAGGCTCTGTGTTGACTCAGCTGAGCTGATGTCCAGCTGGGCTGTCCAGTCCCACCCCACCCCACACCACCCCGTGTCTCTGCTCCCCATCTGCAGAGCAGTGCTAACATCTCCTGCTCCGGAGGGGACCTGGTGGTGACAGCAGCACCCAGAGATCCCCAGGGAGTGCTGAATGTCAGGAGAGCAGCAGGAGCAGAGAGCCAGAGCATCCTGCTGTGTACAGCCCGGATAGCCTGGATGTGCTTGGCTCACCTCAGGGCCTTCAGAATGCAATTAATTAACTGTTACTTCAGCTCATTAGAATAATGATGTTTATGCATAGGGCTGGGCAGATGCTGCAGGTGCATTTCCATCCRAAGAGCCCCCTCCTGTCTGTCACTTCACACAGCTTCACTCCTAAATTCCTCCTATTCAATCCAGGGCTGTATTTTACCTTTAGGGCTCCCTAATTATTATCATCCCTKTTAGACACGGCTGTTTGCCCTGCCTGTCACACCCAGCCTGCATGGCACAGTGAGTGACAGCACCCTTGAAGCAAGCCCTGAACTCAGGGGACTGCAGGAGCCACGCACAGAGCAGCGCTGGGGCCAAGGAACAATTACAAATATTCAAYATCCCGGGTGCCTTTAATGAGCAGTGCTTTGAAGTTCCCAGAAGGATTTAATGGGAAGGAAGAGTCTGACCTCGCCAGTTCCCCAGGGCACGTGGGGGTTTGAAGTAGGTTTTCTTTAAAAAGTCTGTTTTAGCTCAGAAAGCTTTCAAGCAGTAGAGCTGTCGGGGGTGTGTGTTTTTAACTCATCAGGTTTGGTTACGATGCTCATTCTGTGAGAACTGGAAACGTACCCGAGAGGAAAAGCAATAAAGGCAGTTCTTGGGTAAGATAATGGCATAATAATAGCATCAATTCAGGTCAAAGTGGCAATGATATGACCCTCTCAGAGCTCAAACAGCGTGGGAGGGTTGGAGTACATAGAGCAAGTGTTTGGCTTGGTTGGACTGAGCCCAATCTGCTGGTGGGGTCCTCTCTCCAAGGGTGAAGGAACTGTGAGCTCACAGCACGCAGGGACAGCAATCCTGTCAGCCACATCCTGCAGTGCAGAGGCAGACTGTGCTGACTTTGTTTGGAGTGGAACCATTCCTGTTCATTCCAGTGATGCAGGCTTTGCATGGGAATGCCAGAGAGGATGGGCAGCTCATCATTCCCATCCCCCCAGGAGCCACAGAATGGTGCAAAGGCACTGGGTGTGAGGAAGGAAATATTTCCAAAGAGGTGATCTTTGGAAAGAGGGAAGAAGAAGGAAGGGGCTGCTGGAAGCTGGGCATGTTTTCCTCTCGTGTACAGATAAATAATGGACTGGAGCTGATGCACAGAGCTCTGGCACAGGGGAACAGACTGAGCTGCTGTCTCCTCAAAGCTGAGGAGCTTTTCCTAAAGGCACAGGATAACAATTACACTTCCCTCACATTGCTCCATGGATACAAATTTATGCTGTCTACAAAGAGAAATAAGAAAAAATCCTATAGAATACAGCACAAGACATGCATTTCCTGTATTTAGGAGAGTGCAGTGTGGACTGCCAGCAACTCCAGCTCTCCAGCCAGGAGAGGGATTGCARTCCACTGAAATCCCACTGAACTCCTGCCTGAGACAGGGGCAGAGCACCTCGGGATTTCAGCACTGCCAGCACTGAAAATTTACAGTAAATATAAAACAGAAAGTTAATGACTGCTTATGATGCTTCTACAACACTTTCCCTCTTGGACAGGGAGCACTTTGGGGTCGTGGTTTTCCAGCAGTGAAAGAAAGCTCAGATCCTGGGGGCAGCTGGCCTTCCTGAGCAAAACACATCCCTGAGGAATGGCACCAAAATCCAATGGCCTCTGGCAGGAGACATCCCCATTGCTGGGGGAAATCTGCTCCTCTGAAAAATGTACCTGTATTAACTGCCATGAGCTGTAAGCAGAGAGGTGGGATATGATATCCCTAAAAACTGCACTGTGAGAGTCCCCTTTGTCCCAGGTGAGGGTGGCACTCGCCACGAGTGCTCCATTTAGCAGGGCAGTGACAGCTCTGTGTACACAAACACAGCACATCATTTATCTCCTGCTCGGAGCTGCTCACACCTCTGTCAGCACAATCAACCCCCCCTGAAAAGCGGCAGAGAGGATCCAGAGTGCTGCAGTGACAGAATCTGCTCCCGGGGTTTCAGCTCCACCAGGAGCCCTCGGTTTGGAGGGGTTATTGGGGTGGGACCTCTGATGAACCTCCCCACCCAAACCACCAAAACAAACGTGACTTTGAGTCACAGAACACAGCCACGCTGCTTGTGGCCTGAAAAATCATCGGGGCTTTGCCAGAAACACAACTCTGGGACTGAGATTCTGAGKCAGGAAATAAGACTGTAATAGAGAAGGATTAGTTGTACCCTTCCAAATAAAACTAAAATCAACAGAGTGTGG
>NW_026623976.1:146025-156078 GCF_030028575.1 Malurus melanocephalus | reverse complement strand
TTTCAGTGTCAGTGCTGTTGGAGAGGATGTGCCCCACCAGGATCAGAGCTGCCCAGCAGGAAGGCTGGTTTATCACCCCTCCTGCAGGGAGGGATTGCAGAGGGCACAGGCAGAGCTGTGACAATGCTCTGAGCTCAGGGAATTGGGACAGAAATCCTGCTCTGAGTGGATGAGGTCACAGTGGGCATGGACACAACTCCCAGGGGACAAAGGACTGCACAAAACCCTCACACCAATCCATCCCCAGGGCCTCACCTGCACCAGCCTCGTGTGGAGCTGCAAAAGTGCACAGGATCTTAGGAAATGTATTTCCAAATGTKTATGAGATTATGGCAGGGAAGAAACAAATCCAACTCATATTCCTTAATTGGAGCCGGCGGTACAGAAAACCTGCTAATTCCAACTCCATTTCTACTGCTTCTGTGTGAATGCTGTGGACTGGAAAGATAACAAATGGAAGCAAATTATTTTCACCTGCTTAAAACAAAGTAATTAACAGCACTTTGGTTATCTTACCTGGAAAGCCAGGCTCTGCAGAGAGCTGTTAGAGCCAAGTGTGAAAACAGTTTGCATGAAACATAATTAAAATTATGACCTGAGTGATGGCTAAAGCATCCCCAAGGAGGGCTGGAGTCAGAGCTGCTGGAAAACAATTCACCTCTGCCTCTGGACTGTGTTGCTGAACTGGTTCCAGTGTGCCCAGTGCCCTGCTCCAGTCCCTGGGCATGGCCAGGGCTCCTAGCACTGCTGTGACCTGTTCCATCTCTCCAGTCTTTATTTCTCCTGCCATCATCCCCCTGTTTGCCCTCTCAGCACTGCTGTGCCCTGTTCCTGCCCATCTCTCCAGTTTTTATTTCTCCTGCCATCATCCCCCTGTTTGCCCTCTCAGCACTGCTGTGCTCTGTTCCTGCCCATCTCTCCATCCATTTCTCCTGCCATTGTCCCCCTGTTTGCCCTGCCCATCTCTCCAGTTTTTATTTCTCCTGCCATTCCCCTGTTTGTCCTGCCCTCCCAGCCCTGCTGTGATCTGTTCCTGCCCATCTCTCCAGCTTTTATTTCTCCTGCCATCTTTGGGGGCCTCACCAATGTCCCACCCAGCCCTATCCTCTGCAATCTGAAACCATTCCCTTTGTCCTTCCAGCCCTGTAAATTTTCTCTCTCCACCTTTCTTGTCTGTCCTGGCAGCACCAGGAGGCCACAGTCAGATCACCCTGAAGCTTCTCTTCAGCACTCCCAATTTTCCCAACCTTTCCGTGGTTTTACAGAAATCACACCAGCAATATTTCCTTCCTCACACCCAGGAACTCCTCTCCCTTCCTGCCAGCTGGCCTGCTCCARCTCCTTGGCAAAGAGCTGCGAGTAACAAACATCTTAACAGGAAAATCAAGAACGTTCATGAGGTGCAAAGAGACTCAATTCACTGGAAAATGTATTCCTGGTGTACAACTCTGTTACACAGTGTCTGACAAAATTACACTCGGAGCTGCACTGTTAAACAGCCCAATTTTGCTGCAATCAACATTTAATTTTTTAGCAGAAAGTCTTGATTTCAAACACCCTGGAAGTGTTTAACAGCTGATATTAATACCAGCCCAGATTTAATGCAGGGCTCTTTATCCCAGGGACATGATAAGCATCGTGACAAGTGCTGTAACTATGGCAACTCTATCTCTTTTATTTCTTTTTTTTTCCCTGAACAGCACCTCGGTGGATGCAGTGCCATCCTGCTCCCAGGTGAGAGCCAGAGTTCTGGGTTCCTGAGGGATAACTCAGCCAAATTTCACATCCTGGGGCTGGGATGCCTTTTTTTCCCCTCTTATGGTGTTTCATGAGCATTTACACATATGTAACCTAACTCCCTTTCTTGTTTTTTTCATTTTTCTCGATGAAAAATTTCTCTATTTTTCTCTACTTCTGTTCTCTGCTGTCACAGAGTCCAGGCCCAAAAATCTCAGTCCAAAGTTGAAATCTCTCTTTTCAGGCCCAAAAGGATGCTCTCCTCTAATGARTGCCACACATCCCTGGGAGATCCAAATTTCCTTCCCTGAAGCCAATAAAGAGAGAAACAGCCCTGTGATGTTCTCCAGAGGTGCTGGGTGTGCCTGACAGAGAGGAGCACCCACAAATCCCAGCTCCTGATTGCTGTGATTGCTGGGATTGCTGGGATTTCTGCTCTTCCTGCCCCCCAAAGCCACACAAACCCAGGTTCCTGCACAAATCTGTTCTGTGTGTGCTCTCTGTGACACCAGGAACCAACATCTCCCTCATTCCCAGAGTGATTTCCTGACAGTTTTCCTGGCCTTTTTACTCCATCATTATTATAATTTCCATTTTTGAACTCACTTGCCCAATTTTCAGTAGATTTATGAACAAAAATGGCTCTTCCAGCACTGRTCCTGCTGCTGCTGGGAACTCTTTGCMCACATGAGCTGTTCCCTGAAATTTGGATTACTCCAGAGCTCTCCCCAGTCCATCAGCACCCTCATTACCCAGCACTGCTGGGCTTTGCTGTGCTTTGTTTTCCACAAGGTGACAAAATACACCAAGCTTTGGACAGCATCACCAAAGATAACAACGAGGCAGGAACAGAGATTTTTTGCTGTTCTTACACAACCTGAGCAGTTCTCTCCATCATACCCACCACAAACTGCCTGGATTTGTGTCTTTGAGAAATTAATTTTGCTGTAATTTTGCCTATTTTTGGTTTTCTTGGCTTTTTAATTCCATAGTTACTATAATTACCTTTTTTTGAACTCACTTGCCAAATTTYCAGTAGATTTRTGAACAAAAGAGGCTCTTCCAGCACTGGTCCTGCTGCTGCTGGGAACTCYTTGCCCACRTGAGCTGTTCCCTGMAGTCTGGATCATTCCAGTGATTTTGGGGAATTCAGTGGAATGAAGGTGAGGGTGTGAARTTTGATTTGCTGATCCTGCAGCTCCTTCCCTGAATCCCAGCAGCAGCAGGAGGAGCTGAGAGCTGTCAGAGCCCACAGCAGCTGAGCTGAGAACAGCGTGGGGAGAGCCCTGACATCTGCCCTGCCTGCAAAAAGGATCTTTATAAATASATGGAAGACAAGAGAGCCAAAAGTCGTGTCTTTTCCCTGATATTACAATTTATAAATCTGACCAAGTCTCCCTGAGAGGATGTAAGGAGTGATAAATTAGTCAAAGGGAGAACTCTGAGAGTTTATTAAGCAAAGAAGTGAAAGAGGGTCTGGCCCATGAGGTGTAACTGGATCTGCTGACTCCTCCTTCAAACTTCCCAGGAAAAAAATCACATAATCAGACAGAAAAAATGGAATGAGCCATAAATACTTCTACACTAATTAATACTTATTTGTGCTCACAGATCTCCATCTACTACCCAGCTTTTAACATCCAAGGCACCTCCAGCCATGAGTTTTGTTCACACATCAAACTTGATGGTGATGGTTTAAGTGCCCTCAGAATTTCCATTTTTAAGAAAGGAAACAATTGGACATTTCCCTGCATATTTACAAGTGTTGTATTGTGTAAGTCATGAAAGGTGTGAGACAGTCTGCAAATAATTAATATGGGAGTAGGCAATTATGTGAATGTAGTAATTATTTTTAGTGGTAAAAAAGAAATGTTCAGACAGGAGGGAATGTTCTATCTGAGAGCTGGAGCAGGGCTGGGAGAGCTGGGGGTGCTCACCTGCAGAATGATCCAGGGAGAGCCCCTTTTGGGGCCTAAAGAGGCTCCAGGAGAGCTGGAGAGGGACTGGGGACAAGGGATGGAGGGACAGGACACAGGGAATGGGGTCACACTGCCAGAGGGTGGGGATGGATGGGATTTTGGGCAGGAATTGTTCCCTGGAGGGTGGGGAGGCCCTGGCACAGGGTGCCCAGAGCAGCCCCTGGATCCCTTTGAGTGCCCAAGGCCAGGCTGGACCTCTGTGTAACACTCCAAAAATAAGCACATCACCATGAGAAGGAATTTGTGATGTTTAGTTTTCCAGTCAGCCGTCCCTGAATCAAAATA
This sequence comes from Malurus melanocephalus, assembly GCF_030028575.1. NCBI lineage: Eukaryota > Metazoa > Chordata > Aves > Passeriformes > Maluridae > Malurus > Malurus melanocephalus. The sequence continues at coordinate 152,077 of NW_026623976.1, read as the reverse complement.
GACGCAGTGAAGAGCTGTCAAAGTCTYTCAGTTCCCAATTCTGAGTGCAAATTCTCATTTCTCAGCAGCCTCCACCGAACAGAAAACCCCTCAAGTGAGGTTAAACACAGAGTGTTTTCTCAGGATGATGCTGGCCAGATTTAAAACAAAAATGACACTTCAATCCAGAAAATAATTATTCCACAGCACACGCTGAGGCGTGATGAGCTGCAGAGGCTCTCAGAGCTCAGAGCCAGAGCTTTCCAAGAGTTCTTTGCCCCAGGGCCACCTCGGCTGCTCCATGGCCTGGGAGCCCAACAGGAATGGGAATTCCCTGGTACCTGCAGTGTTTCTGTTCCACACCAGCCCCAGATCAGTGTGAAACCCTATAATGAGTCCAATCACAACAGCTTCAGCACTGAGMAACCACAAACTGCATTTCTGTCCAGGGAGATGTGAGAGGGGTGGGCAGTGGCTCCACAGTGGGGCTGCACACACAGCACCTGGACTGAGCCCCTGGCACCCCAGAAACACCCTGGGCACAGATCAGGGCAGGAGTGACTGCACCAGAACCCCCTAAACACAGATCAGGGCAGGAGTGACTGCACCAGAACCCCCTAAACACAGATCAGGGCAGGAATGGCTCCTCCAGAACCCTAAACACAGATCAGGGCAGGAATGGCTCCCCCAAACCCCTAAGCACAGATCAGGGCAGGAGTGGCTCCTCCAGAACCCCCTAAACACAGATCAGGGCAGGAATGGCACCCCAGAAACACCCTGGGCACAGATCAGGGGCAGGAATGGCTCCCCCAAACCCCTAAACACAGATCAGGGCAGGAGTGGCTCCCCCAAACCCCTAAACACAGATCAGGGCAGGAATGGCTCCCCCAAACCCCTAAACACAGATCAGGGCAGGAATGGCTCTCCCAAACCCCCTAAACACAGATCCAGGCAGGAGTGGCTCCTCCAGAACCCCTAAACACAGATCCAGGCAGGAGTGGCTCCTCCAGAACCCCTAAACACAGATCAGGGCAGGAATGGCTCTCCCAAACCCCTAAACACAGATCAGGGCAGGAGTGGCTGCACCCCAAACCCCTAAACACAGATCAGGGCAGGAGTGGCTGCACCCCAAACCCCTAAACACAGATCAGGGCAGGAGTGGCTGCACCCCAAACCCCCTAAACACAGATCAGGGCAGGAGTGGCTCCCCCAAACCCCCTAAACACAGATCAGGGCAGGAGTGGCTCCCCCAAAACCCCCTAAACACAGATCAGGGCAGGGCTGGTTGCACCCCAAACCCCCTAAACTCAGATCCAGGCAGGAATGGCTCTCCCAAAACCCCTAAACTCAGATCCAGGCAGGACTGGCTCCCCCCAGCCCAGCTCAGCCCCTCTGGAGCAGTTCCCTGAGCCCCAGTGGCTCCCCTGGGATNCCCCAAACCCCCTAAACACAGATCAGGGCAGGAATGGCTGCACCCCAAACCCCTAAACACAGATCAGGGCAGGAGTGGCTCCTCCAGAACCCCTAAACACAGATCAGGGCAGGAGTGGCTCCCCCAAACCCCTAAACACAGATCCAGGCAGGAATGGCTCCCCCAAACCCCCAAACACAGATCCAGGCAGGAATGGCTCCTCCAGAACCCCTAAACTCAGATCCAGGCAGGACTGGCTCCCCCCAGCCCAGCTCAGCCCCTCTGGAGCAGTTCCCTGAGCCYCAGTGGCTCCCCTGGGATCCTCTCCCTTGCTCACTGATGGACAATTCCTCCCCTCGCTCAGGCAGCACCAAGAATTCRTCAATCCCTGTGTTTTCATCATCCTCCAGAGCAGACAAGTCCCGTTTGTCGCTCCCAGGAAACGACTGAAAGCATTATGAGCACATCTCAGTGCATCAGCAGCAGAAATTGGTACAGCCAGGGCTCAGCTCTGCGCTCATTCCTGCCACAAACACCTTTCCAGTGAAACAAGTGTCAATTTACAACCACGCTGATGTTCCCCTGCTACCCCTGCTTGTTTGTAATGCACTGCATTGTTTCATGCTGCTTTTGGTTTTGTATTCCTGGGAGAACAAATGAAAGCAGCAGCCGGGGCTCCAGCAGCCAGCCCAGCTGGAGCAGGAACCTGGGGGAGAGATGGAAAACAACCTGGAGCAGCACAAGCCCAAACCAKCCCTGAATGTGGCATTTTCGTAGTTTTTCCGGACCAAATTTTAAAATCTGTTTAAAAATCTGAGTGGCCAATTGCTTTTTATAGGACTTGGATGRCAGAGTTATCTGCTGTATTTGTAGATGGCAATTCCTTATATTATTTCCATTATTATATAGAAAAAAAAAGATTTAGAATCTGTGTGATCTCCTAATTATTTTAAAATTCTGTGCCATTATAAAAATAATTAGTTTTAATAAAAAGAAGATTTCTCCTGAGGTTTAGGTGTCTCCCATCTCTCTCTTTCTCATCTCCTCCCTTTGGCAATTCCACCTTCACTCCGCTGTCCTTTCCTCTTTCCTCTTTCCTCTTTCCTCTTTCCTCTTTCCTCTTTCCTCTTTCCTCTTTCCTCTTTCCTCTTTCCCCTTTCCTCTTTCCCTTTCCTCTTTCCCTTTCCTCTGCAGTAATTCTTTGAGCAGTCCCTTCTCCTCCTCTGTTTTATTCCATTTCCAGCCAGCCCTTCTCTTCCCTCTGCATCCTTTGGGTGCTCGGGGTCACCCCGGGGTCCATGAAGAGCTTCAGCCTCAAATCAGCCTTTCTGCCTGAGCTGGGAGTTGGCATAATGGCCCTGATTCAAATACAATAAAAACCAATTTGAACACTCAGCCAGGGCTGAATTGATGCTGGAGCTGGGGCAATTTACACCAGCCAGAGATATYGGTAATTTTTTTTCCTGTGACTCAGAGACTCAATTCAAGCCACATTCCTACCTCTGCTGATAGAAGTTGTCGCCAATTAGGGACCAGCTAAACATTCTGAGAGCTGAATRCAGTGATTTTTGCAGCCCTCAGTGCACAGCAGGCAGGAACCAGGTCAGGTATAACCTTTTGTACCTGGGCAAAGCCCCTTGAGCATGCATGGCATTGTGAGAAATACTTATTAAAGGTTGGCAGTCATTCCTTTCCAATACCAAAGGCTTCCTCATCCCTCTAATTTCCCCATAAAGCAGGAATTCCTGGCTGATGCAGTCACAAATCCCGAGGAGGAGCTCACACATCACCAGATCACCACCAGGCACCCACACCACCAGCTCTCAAAAATTGTTCACTCATGGTTCCATAAGATCAGTGCTCACCGGGCTGCCCATGGGGACAAGAAGCTTTTGCAAACTTTTTGGAGCCATTTATAGTTTTAGAGCAGGGAGGGTTGATCACATTTGGGCAAACGTTATTTCTTTGCTGCCAGGCAACCCTGTGGGTGCAGATGCTGGGGATGACTCAGAAAACACTTGGTTAGTTGTCAAGAGCTGGTGGCCAGAATTAATTTGTCATCATTTGTTTGTTCTTTTTTAAGCAAATCTCTCCATCCTCGAAGGCTTTATTGGGATCCACCCACAGTGGTGGGAAGCAGGAGAGCACTGAGTGCCCGGGATTCCAGCACAGGGACCACACTCACCCACGGCAGGGCTGTCCCTTCCCARGCAAACCTGCCCCTGGCAGCTTTTGGGAACAATTGTGAACAATTTTTAAGTCAGATATCTGTTTTAACATAGCTGCACTAATAAACATTCCTCATATAATTATGTATATAATAAGAAGAACCATCATCATCATCATTACAATCATCATTATCATCACCATTTGAGAATAAAACAGTAAAAACTCGATGTCCCTTACCTTGTTGGAAAGCAGGCAAAGGCTATACAGTAGGTGGAAGAGTGTTCCAAGTAACAGACTTTTGAACACTCTTTCTTACTGCTGGTAAAGCGTCTACAGGGAAATAAACACACAATTTGTAGGATGGGTCTGGCACAGGGAACACACCCAGCCTGAGCCAGGCTTAGCAGGGGAGCCTGAGGGGCACCAGCACAGGGAAACAGCTCTTTGGGACACCCCAAATGAACAGTGCAGAGTGCTCAGTATTTCCCAACACAGAGCAGAGGCTCAGAGAGAGCAGGGATGGCTCAGAGAGAGCAGGGCTGGCTCAGAGAGAGCAGGGCTGGCTCAGAGAGAGCAGGGCTGGCTCAGAGAGAGCAGGGCTGGCTCAGAGAGAGCAGGGCTGGCTCAGCAGCCTTTCCCTCCTCTCCCTGAACCCACTCTGGGAGATTTTGGCTGCAGTTTCAGACCCCCCGACCCTCCTCAGGCACTCACAGGTTCCTTGTTATCACCAACACCAGATCAGAGAAGTGTCCAAGGCCRGGCTGGACRGGGTTTGGAGCACCCTGGRCCASTGGAGGGTGGAAGGTCCCTCCCAGCCCAACCRTTCTGTGGGTCCATGGAAGCAAACACTGCCCATGCAGCCCTGGACAGGCACCACCTCCCCATCACCAAACCACCACACTGCTSATTTCCTCATTTCTGTCAGCTAAAGCCACGAATTAAAACAAGCTGCCTGGGAAAAGGAGTAATTACATGTAAATCTCAATAGAAGTTAAGCGTGGGTTGGAGGTTCAAACGTTCCTCTCCCAGTCTGACACTCTGCTCTTGCAGCAGAAACTCGAGCAGACAGCCCAGTGGGGCCCTCACTGCCTGCTCCACCTCAGGCTCCACAAAAAAACATCTCCCCAAAGTGTGAAATTCAACCAAAAACAGAGGAGAGCACACCAGAGTGATCCCAGGGCCGGGAGCTGCTGTGCTCCACATCCTGCTGGTCCCAAACGAGCACTGGGTGACAGCAGGCACGTGCCAGATGGCAAACAGCAATGATTGAGAGACTTYTCCTAAATAGATTGGAAAGCTTGGCCTTAATAGATCCCATTCAGCCCGAAAATCCTCCTACATTGTGGCTGTGGAGCTCAGCTTGTGAAACTTCATCCTAAGGAGTTCTGTAACACGGTGAGTCCTGGTTCCCCCATGGGTGGGAGATGAGCTCACAGCATTTCAAGCGATTCTCCTCTCATTTTGATCAGTGCCTTCTTTTGGCCTCACTCCAAACCCCAGTGTTTGAGCCCACCTCTCCCAAGGGCTCTGCACATTTTTTTCCAAGCCTAAATCTGTCAGATTGCCCAGARTTGGGTGTGGTGGCTCCACAGTCTGAGCATCACCTGCCCCTGGGAAGCCACTGCTGGAATTCAGAACTTGCAGCTTGTCATGAACATCCTCAGTTCATGGTCACAGAAGGACAGAAGGGTTTGGGTTGGAAGAGACCCCAAAGTTCACCCAGTGCCACCCCAGCCATGGCAGGGACACCTCCCACTGTCCCAGGRTGCCCCAATGTCCAGCCTGGCCTTGGGCACTCAAAGGGATCCAGGGGCAGCCACAGCTGCTCTGTCTTTTTAAAGATCTACTAAAAATTGGAGATTTTTTTCTGTTTTTCTGGTTTGACAGTGGCCCGTCAGCAGGACAGGCCATAAATGTGGGCTCAGTCCCCAAATTCCCGGTGTTTGGAGGTGCAGGGATCCCGTGCTGGTGCTCCCTGGCTCTYGGGACACATCAAACACTTTCCCACAGGAATGGCAGCTCCAGCAGCTGAGCAAGCAACAGCAGCAGCCCGGGGGTGAGAAGGGATGGAAAATCAGAGTGCAAACCCCAAACTGTACTGACACAGCCCAGGGGTGAGAAGGGATGGAAAATCAGAGTGCAAACCCCAAAAGTACTCACACAGCTCAGCGGTGAGAAGGGTTAGAAAATCAGAGTGCAAACCCCAGTGTATCCACACGGCCCAGGGATGAGAAGGGACAGAAAATCAGAGTGCAAACCCCAAACTGGACTCACACAGCCCAACAGGTGAGAAGGGATGGAAAATCAGAGTGCAAACCCCAATGTGCTCACACAGCTCGAGAGGTGGGAATGGTTAGAAAATCAAAGTGCAAACCCCAGTGTATCCACACGGCCCAGGGATGGGAAGGGATGGAAAATCAGAGTGCAAACCCCAAAAGTACTCACACAGCTCAAGGGGTGGGAAGAGACAGAAAATCAGAGTGCAAACCCCAA
>NW_026623976.1:144531-145635 GCF_030028575.1 Malurus melanocephalus | reverse complement strand
GAAAATCAGAGTGCAAACCCCAATGTGCTCACACAGCTCAAGGGGTGGAAGGGACAGAAAATCAAAGTGCAAACCCAAACTGTACTGACACAGCCCAACAGGTGAGAAGGGACAATAAATCAAAGTGCAAACCCCAAGTGTTTTCACACACCCAGTGCTGAGCCTGCCAGCCCTGTGTGGATCCAGGATCCAAACCCTGCCCCGGTGCTGCCCCAGGGCACCAAGAACCCCCTGCCCCACAAACAATCCCACAAACACTGAAAAGGCTTTCTTTGGTTTGCTTTCAAAAGACGATATTGCAGATTTTTTAAGAAATTGCTCTAAGGATTGATACATCCAGGGCTAGTTGTAATTCACATTTCCTACTTTCTGACTGGCAAAACTTTGAAAATTTCCCTATTCACAGTAAAAAATATTTTCCAAGTGAAATTGCTATAAAAATATCAAAGCCATTTTTATGTACGGACAGCATTCTCTTAATTACACTGAAAATTAAGTTTGTGGAGTTTTGCCTGGATGTTATGACTTTTCTTTAAGCGCATGAATACAATTTTCATTTTTTTCCCACCTAGAAATGGAACTGTAAACAACTTCCACTCAACAGAATATACAAACTTTAAGAAAAGAAACTCAGTTTAGGGGTTCAAATAATTACTGCTGTGGACACTGATGAATGCTGCCTGATTTGCATTAAGACCAGATAAAATCCCTAAACGGGAATCTTCAGGGATTGTGAGGTTTTTGCAAAGTGACTTTTCCAGAATCAGGATGGAGGCTCAGGTGAGCAGAGTCACTGAGGAGTTCTTGTCCCTCCGTGTGTTTGGGACACTGTCCCTGCCAGGGCTGCGGGCTCTGTGCCCGGGATGGGCTGCTCTGTGCCCAAAAACGGGACAGGAGGGGCAGCAGGAGCTGCTCCAGCCCAAAATCAGAGCACGGCACAGCTCAAAAACCAGAGATAAAACAGAGGATTGAATAAAACACAAGAGGTGATGGAGCAGAGCGGAGCCCCCGGGGTGGGTGAGTGAGTGCTGCAGAGTCCCAGTACAGCCCAGTATAGTCCAGAATGGCCCAGCACAGCCCAGCACACCCCAGTACAGCCTAGCA
>NW_026623976.1:138415-143926 GCF_030028575.1 Malurus melanocephalus | reverse complement strand
GGCCCATCCCCACTCACTGTTGGGATCCACGTTCTCGCACAGCTCTGTTTTGGCCTCTCCGTTGGGCCGCTCGCTGGCTTTGTGGGACAGTCGCGAGGACATGGTGGCCGCCGTCACCACCGCCTTGAAGCTGCGCTTGCGCTTCTGCACGTTGAGCTCGGGGTGGAAGATGATGATGTAAACCTTGGGCATGTAGAGCATCCCCAGCGCCACCGACGCGCTCAGGTTCATGGAGATGGTGAGCGTGGTGGTTTGGATGTAGAGCTGTGGGGGGACACACATGGGTTACACACGGGCTGGGGCAGGGAGAAACACCCAAAAAAGGGATTGGAACCAGTTATGGGATTGTAACCCCTTTGCAGTGTGTTACACAGGGCTGCTGGGGCAGGGAGAAACACCCGATAAAGGGATTGAAACCATTGATGGGATTGTAACTCCTTTGTGTTATAGACGGGGGCTGCTGGGGCAGAGATAAACACCCAAAAAAGGGATTGGAACCAGTTATGGGATTGTAACCATTTATGGGACCCCTTTGCAGTGTGTTACACAGGGCTGCTGGGGCAGGGAGAAACACCAGTTATGGGATTGCAACCATTTATGGGATTTTAACCCTTTGCAATGTGTTACACACGGGCTGGGGCAGGGAGAAACACCCAATAAAGGGATTGGAACCATTGATGGGATTGTAACCCCTTGGCAGTGTGTTACACAGACACAAACACCATTTATGGGATTTTAACCATTTATGGGACCCCTTTGCAGTGTGTTACACATGGCTGCTGGGGCAGAGATAAACACCATTCATAGGATTTTAACCCTTTACGGGATTTTAACCCTTTACGGGATCTTAACCATTTACAGGATTTTAACTCCTTTGCAGTGTGTTACACACCAGGGATGCTCCAGGTCACACAAACACCCATTGTACAGTGATTTTTAACCAGTTTGAAGTGTGTCACCCACTGGGGCTGCTCCGAGTCACACACAAACACCCATTTTAATGGGATTTTTAACCCCTTTGCGGTGTGTTACACATGGGGATGCTCCAGGCCACACAAACACCCATTGTACAGCCATTTTTAACCGTTTTTAAGTTCGCAGTGCAGATGTGTGAGCTGAGATCTCCAGGCTGCAGCCACGGTGACGTCCCACACCAATGCTCTCCTGATCCACCTCAGTGCTGGACACTTTCAGTGGATTTAACACAAATCCCACAGAAAGTTATGGCTCAGCTTTTGTTCAGTTATTTAAAGAGTGAAGATCAGATCCGGACTGAAATAATTCTGATATTAATTAAGGTTTAGCTGAGCTGTAAGCTACAGAAGAGGAACTATAACAACACAGGTTAGTAGAAATTTCTGACTTTTAAAAACATTGAGGAAGATGGGATTTTCTTGTTTTTACTGTACTTTGATTCTCTMCATTCACTGAAATAACTTTGCAGAACGTCCACAGTGATTTCTGTGCTCATGACATTCAGCTGTGCTCGTTATTGTGGAAAAATATTTTCAAGTCAGAGAACRGGTACTGAGATGAGCATTCAAAGAACCCACAGAGATTAAAAAATGTACTCTGCAAATATAGAGGGGTAGAAAAGCCTTTTTTACCCCTTTTTTTTTAACTGTCTTTTCAGAGGACACACATAACGGATAAACAAGAACAATTCTCACTACTTGAGAGGATTCAGCACAATTAAAARCACAGGGACAGCACAATTCAGGTGTGAGGGACTGGGGAGGCAGCAGCACCTCTGTGGATCCTTTTAAAAATTAAACACACAGGGAATCCAGAGAGATGGGAAACCAGCACACACTGAGAGGGGATTCTTCAAAACACCATTTCCTCTTCTCCTCCCCTCCAGTGCTCATCACTCCCATCTTCTCATGGGAAAACTCTGAGAAAAACACCAATGTCTCCAGATTTCCCCATCTTGGGGGAGCTTTCAGAGCCTCCACCCCAAACCCCTGCAAACGTCCCCCAAAATGCTGGGTCTGCCCTGAGTGTCCCTGCACTGGAGCAGGGAGTGCCCCACACCTCTGGGACTCCTTCAGGTATAGAAATATATATATATATATATATTTATATTTATATTTATATTTATATTTATATTTATATTTATATTTATATTTATATTTATATATTTATTTAAATATTTATATATTTATATATTTTTATATATAAATATTTATATATTTATATATTTATATATTTAAATATTTATATATTTAAATATTTATATATTTATATATTTATATATAATTAGGAGGTTCTGCACCCAGCCCCTGCCCAGCCCACACCACACCACTGGCCTTACTGGGAGAGACTGGGGAACTGGCCTTACTGGGAGGGGATTGGGGAACTGGCCTTACTGGGACGGACTGGGGAACTGGCTTTACTGGGACGGACTGGGGAACTGGCCTTACTGGGATGGACTGGTGAACTGGCCTTACTGGGAGGGAATTGGGGAACTGGCCTTACTGGGAGAGACTGGGGAACTGGCCTTACTGGGACGGACTGGGGAACTGGCCTTACTGGGACGGACTGGGGAACTGGCCTTACTGGGACGGACTGGGGAACTGGNCAAAACACCATTTCCTCTTCTCCTCCCCTCCAGTGGTCATCAGTCCCAACTTCTCATGGGAAAACTCTGAGAAAAACACCAATGTCTCCAGATTTTCCATCTCTGGGGAAACTTTCAGTCTCTGCCCCAAACCCCTGCAAACAACTCCCAAAATGCTGGGTCTGCTCTGGGTGTCCCTGGGACTTCTTCAGGTATATATTTATATATTTATATATTTATATATTTATATATTTATATATTTATATATTTATATATTTATATATAATTAGGAGGTTCTGCACCCAGCCCCTGCCCAGCCCACACCACACCACAACCCCCCTGATTCCAGAGGCTGCCCCAGCGGGAACTGGCCTTACTGGGACGGACTGGGGAACTGGCCTTACTGGGAGGGAATTGGGGAACTGGCCTTACTGGGAGAGACTGGGGAACTGGCCTTACTGGGAGGGAATTGGGGAACTGGCCTTACTGGGAGGGAGTTGGGGAACTGGCCTTACTGGGACGGACTGGGGAACTGGCCTTACTGGGAGGGAATTGGGGAACTGGCTTTACTGGGAGGGACACCCTGGGGTCCTTCCATCCAACACCATCCCCTAACCCTGGTTTGCTGCCCGAGCTGCACCATCACAGCAGCAGACTTTTGTTTATCTTTATTTTCCCTGCTCGAGGGGTCGAAGGTGCACAGATCCTTTAATCCAAGGCCCCTTTGGCAGCTCCCACCTTGCAGACGCTGATGGGAGATAAGAGGCGAGGGAGAAAAGAGCGTTTGTAGAACAAGGAGGGATGAGTGACACACAAAGCTTCTCATGACAAATGGGAGMAGCAGAAAGATAAGGGAAACTAATAGATATGCTTATTATGCAGAGCCTCAGCTTTATGTGTTTTATCTCTGCTTTGTGGTTTTACCAGGCAGACATAAAAATGCRGTTTACGTGAAACTATTTCATTCCTTATTTCACTTCTTCTGATAAATTCTGGGGAAGCATTTTAGATGAATGCAAATGGGTGACTTAAAGTACAAAGGATCAGATTTAACTGACAATGGGACTCTAATAACTCGTGCGTGCCTTTTACAGCTGGCTGCTGAACCTGGCAGCTCCCAAASCTGAGATTAAATTAAGAAATTAAGATGCAGATTTAGTGAGAGATACTCGAACTTGACGTGAATGAGAACTGGGATGGAGCTCACTCAGCCTGGAGGGGAGAAGGCTCTGGGGTGACACAATTGTCACCTTCCAGGAGCTTCAAGAAACACAGAGAGAGACTTTAAAACACAGAGAGAGACTTTACAAGGGCCTGGAGGGACAGGTTAAAAAGGGATTTAAACTGCCAGAGGACAGGGTTTGGTGGGATATTGGGAATAAATCCTCCCCTGGGAGGGTGAGGCCCTGGCACAGGGTGCCCAGAGCAGCCCCTGGACCCCTTTGAGTGCCCAAGGCCAGGCTGGACATTGGGGCTGGGGACACCCTGGGACAGTGGGAGGTGTCCCTGCCATGCTGGGGTGACACTGGATGGGCTCTGAAATTCTTTTACCCCAAACCATTCCTGTCTGGAAGCGCTGCCAGCGAAAATCGAGGTTTTTCCAAACCCAATGTGGTGTTGTTCTGCCAGGACCTCTCCCCAGGAGGGTTTGAAGCCATTTTTACCACGACAAAAGGACGAATTCATTCTGAAGGKTCACCCTCACTCATCTCCTCTCAAGCAGACTCTGAATTTTGGCAAATTTTAACTTCACACTCTGCGTTACAAATGCACCGACTTTGAAGCAGCGCTGGAGAAAACCCAACCCTGAGGACATCATTCACATGCAAAAGCACCTAGATTTTATCACTTCTTTTACATAAGTGATTTCCATTTGAATTTTAGATTTTTATGTTTTCCGGATTCTTGCTTTATTCATGCAAATCACAAGAATTACCTTCAAAACCTTGAGAGAAAATTGGACTGGTCTGGAATACACAGACCTAATAAGCAGCAATTTTTACAGAACCAAATCCATCAATGGCAGGTTTTGCATGAACTGGGATTTCTCTGGGAGCAGAGCTCAGTCTTTGCCAGCCCAGGAGACATTTCCAGCTGCTGGGCCAGAAGGACTGAACTCACAGTTTGCAGAACAACTGAACTCAGAGCTGCAGAGCTTTGGAAAATCCCTTCAGGAGTYAGAAATCCTTTCTGTAGGGTAAAACTTCGCCTTCACTCTAATCAGGAGCAACTGCTCCTCTTTTCTAATTCAGCTTTCCAATTATGCACTGAATTGTGTTATGTTGCAATATGGAAATAAAGTGGTAACATGAGATATTTTTGGACTCGTGCTATTACAAGCCAATTTATCTCACTTTTATATGGGAATTAAAACAAATGTTCTTACGGATGAAGTAGACGGTTTATAAATCTCCCACAAGGCTTTTCCAGGTCATCTGAAGATTCTGTCTCATTCTCTACATTATGCTGTGCAAATATAAGAATGAGAAACACTTTCTAATAAAAATTAAAATGAGCTTCCCCTGCGTTGTGTGTTTGTAAAAACATGGGAAGTGAAAGGCTGAACACACTGAAATGTGTCCTGAGACACTTTGGTGTCCTGGGGGTGGGTGAGGGTCCCACAGCACCCCTGTCCTTCTGGAGCACTGCACCCTCACCAAAAACCCCAAACCATGGGGATCCTTCAGCTCCTTCCCCACCCAGACTGTCCCTGCCTCGATGAGGGTTTCACATCCCATAAAACATCCATCCCATAAAACATCCATCACACCTCCCCCTGTCCCAGAGAGCTCCAAACCCCAATGTCCATCCTGGCCCTGGGCATTTCAGGGGATCCAGGGGCAGCCAGGAATTGCTGGAATCAGCTGGGAGCCAAGAGAGGAGCAGGGCTGGCACTGGCACTGGACTGAAGGGTTTGGGGTTGGTCAGACTGAAGGGTTTGGGGTTGGTCA
>NW_026623976.1:136099-137611 GCF_030028575.1 Malurus melanocephalus | reverse complement strand
GGTCAGATCTCCACATCCCTCTCCTGATTCCCTCCCTGGCTGATTCCACCACATGGATCATGGACAGGATTTGAAATGGGTGAATTTGCCCACACAATCCCCTCCAGGAGCTGTTCCCAGTGCAGCTCTGCCGACCCAGGAATGTCCCAGACCCCAAAACCTCTGCTCCTGGGGCACCCGAGGGTCTGCAGTGATCACAAACCTCAGGCACAGCCAGAGGGAAGAGCTCCAGCAATGCCATTATCAATCCTCAGAACTGTCTAAYGTGGCATTCCTGGTTGTGATAATAGCTCTAAAATAAGTTACACATGGCTAAAGGAGACAAACACAAAGTGCAGCACAAGTAATGTACATCCTCAGCTTCTATTATTAAAATAATGGCTTTTCCCTCTCTCCTGGGCTGAGCATTTGGCTTTTCTGAGCTAGAAATAATTCTTCATCTGTCACTTCTTCCAAAAAAAAAAAAAAAACAAAAAAAAAAAAAAAAAAAAAAAAAAAAAAGAAAGGAAGAAAGAGAAAGCCTTCATTTCATTGCTCCCCCTCGCCACTGCACTGCTAAATTGACTGACACACAATCCTGGCATTTTCGGGTATTCAGAGCCAGACTCTGGCTGCTGCTGTAAATCATATTTCTCCACACTTATTGCATTTTATTCATTTTATACATGACCAGAGATTAGAGTTCGAATGAAACAGATTTGCCATCCCTCTTATATTCCAAACGTCACCAGTTTAGAAATCTTTAATTTTACTCACTTCAACTATTGAATAATTCAATATAAAAGGAGAAAAAAAAAAACAAAAAACCAACCCTGCAACCCTCAAGTCAAGATTTTGAGGAAAATACAGTGAGATCCCAGGGCTGTGTCCCTGCAGGCTGGTGGGCACAGCACAGTGCTGGCACTGGGGCACTGGGAGGGTCCCTGAGGGCACACGATGTCCCCAAGGGGCACAGGATGTCCCCAAGGGGCACACCATGTGCCCAAGGGGCACCTCCCACCTGACCCGGTTGCTCCAAGCCCTGCAATCACCAATATCTGCAAATACCACAATCTCCACACTCAGTTTTAAGTGAGAAGCTGTGGAAGCCTCTAAATCACTCCATGGCACCAACCACGGCTTTCCAGCACAGCAGAAAGTCCTGAATTTCCCAGAAATATTGCCAGGGTCAAATATTGCTCAAATGGACAGAGCCCAGGCTCTTCTCACACACTCACACACACTCCTGCCTTACCAAACAGCTGCTCCGGGAAAAGCTCTCTCACAATTTTTCTTAAATTATTAAAACATTCTAGAACAGAAAATAAACTTTTTAAAGACAGTTCCATTTACCTGAGATGGAGGAATGAGCAAGAGGTGTATCAGTGGAAGGCATTGATTATAAAGAGATGAACAAAGTGCAAGTTAATGTGTGCAAGCAARCACAGAGATGGGCGAGGAAATGGGGAACTAAAAATATGACGGCCTTCAGAAACGGTCATGAATAATGGATCAGCTCTGAAGAGCCTGGCA
>NW_026623976.1:129385-135258 GCF_030028575.1 Malurus melanocephalus | reverse complement strand
CAAACCAATCCCACAGCAAATCCCTCGCCCACCTAAAGCCAAGAAGTGACCGCTGACCCCGGCCCTGCCCGTGCCCCAGCACAASTGTGGTCACCTCCCTTCCTCCAGCGCTACAAATCCCAAAAAGCCAGCTGGAATCTTCCAATGTCASAGGAGTTTGACCCAGGCCCATATTGGGAATATATTCCATATATTTGCATACAAAGTAAGATCTAATTCTGCTTGGAGACCTTCAGGGGAATTTGAAGTGCAAGCTGTGTCAGTGCAGGAGGGGGAGAGGAAAAGGATAATCCTACATTTATCACTTCTCTTTAAAGACCTTTGGAGTAGAGCACTGCCAATAAAAAGCACTGCCAAATCTACATATATGAAGCAAGCCAGTTTTTCACTGACTTTTGAAATGATAATGTAATTATTATTTAACCCAGAGCATTTACATATTGCTTTGGCTACTTAGAAACAAACTTGTTATGGCTGGACGTGTCCTTCACCAGCACAGTGCTGGGTACAGAGAGTGGAGTGTGGAACGTGCCTGGGGACTAAAGGCTGCAGCTGAGTACCAGAGCAGCCAGCAATTCATTCATTCCTATAACTGGGTTATTTATTCATTAATTTATYTGTTTGTTAGCATGTTAAAGAGCAGCTGTGGCTGCCCCTGAATCCCTGGCAGTGCCCAAGGCCAGGCTGGATGGGTTTGGGGCACCCTGGGACAGTGGGAGGTGTCCCTGCCATGGCTGGGGTGGCACTGGATGTGCCCAACCCAAACCATTCTGTGAATGATTTAATTTTCTGAAGGATGAAAGTGGACAGGGAGTGTAGTAGAGCTGCCTAAAAGAGTGTAAGATTCATGGATAAGGCAGCAAAGCCTCTGTTCCTGAGCAGCCATCATGAGSAGTTTAAACCCTGGCACAAGGAAAATAACTCCTTGTATTAAAGAAAAGCGAGTTAAATCTCAAAACAAACAAACAAAAAGGGTTTCAGCCATGAGGTGTGGGCAGCAGGCCAGCTCCCACAGAGGCTGGAGCCACAGCTCAAATGTCCCTGCAAGAGCCACAAACGCCACCAGCTCACCTCGAGCTCTCCCTGTGAGGATCCGTCTGTGTGAGCACAGCGGGATTGCTGCCAGCCCCTCGGAGGGTTCCTGTCCCTTCCCGACACCCCTGACCCCCTCGGCAGCTCGGCCAGCGCCTGTCCCCCCTCACCCCGCGGGAGAACGCCCCGGTTTGGGAACACGGACAGGTTTTGGGGTGTCCCCTGCAGCCCTTCCCCTGCCCCGCGCACCGCCAGGCGCGCATTTTCCGCGTTATCCCTTCGGATAACGGCGTTTGTGAATCGGAGGCTCGAGGCAGCCAATTGGGGCTGCTGCCAATGGATCACAATTGGAACAAACCGTTACCATGGAAACTGCCCAGTGCATCATCATCATCATCATCATCATCATCATCATCATCGCTACCCCGGTGCCTCTTTACGCAATCCCGGCTCTGTGACACGCAGATGGGCGGTTATTGTTGTGCTAAACCGGGAATGGGTAATCCCACAATACGGGATGGTTTAGGTGCTCGTTTGAACCAGATTTAATTACAAAAAAAAAAAAATCTGTCATTGTAGGACCTGCCAAATTGCAGCCGTTCCCGGTCCCCCGTATCTTTGGGAGGTACCCGTGTGCATCAGCGCCGATCCAGAGCATCGGGGAAGAGCTTCCCTCAATTACCTGACTCTGCCTTTTTATTGTAAGAATAAACCCAACCTCCTCTCGGATGAGACGCTGCGGTGACGATTCCCAGCGAGAGCCAAAGCATCCCCAGCGCGGTCTGACGAAGCGATCCCATGTCCTGCATCACCCCCCGCAGCTCTCATTCCTCATCACCAGCCCCGAGTTAACTCTGAAATCGCCTCCACACGTCAGTCACACCTCAGAGATAACGCTGCACTTCACTCTGAGTTATTCMGAGCTCCTTATCAGCACCTTCATTTGGGCTACTCACACTGAAAGCAATCTGGAACACTGCAGGAGGAGGAAAACTTGTTTTAARCCCAAACCAGCTCGCGTTTAACTCATCCCTGGCCTGACGGAAGTTAACGACCCGCAGACAGCAATGTGAATCTGTAAATCATTMAATTAAATGCGTTTTAACGGGGTAAAACCCCAGAGCCTGGTTATTGCTGCCTTCAGAGCGGCTGGGAAACTTCACCGAGTGATTTCTGCCCCCATCGCACGGCAAGAGAGAGACTCGCAGCTCCCTCACCTCAGCACGGGGGAGCCACGGGGAAACCTGAAAACACCGGGCTGAATTAGTGACAAACTCTACCTTCTGTCAGCTCCGGGAGCCGGGGAGAGAGAGAGCAGAGCACCCGAGGAGAGACCGTGCGGTGTGCGAGCGGCAGCGATCYGCCTGACTGCGGGAAATGTCCCTGGAGCATCATCCGAGATTGGGGACACGGGCTGGGCTGGAGCATCCCCGAGTGAGGGAAATGTCCTTGGAGCATCATCCGAGAGCCTGGGACACAGGCTGGGCTGGAGCAGCGCCCAGAGCCCTCACAGGGAACCCGACTGCGGGAAATGTCCCTGGAGCATCCACCATCCCCCGAGCTTGGGGACTCGGGCTGGGCTGGGACAGCCCCCGAGTGCGGGAAATGTCCCTGGAGCATCATCCGAGAGCCTGGGACACGGGCTGGGATGGGACAATCCCGACTGCGGGAAATGTCCCTGGAGCATCATCCCAGAGCCCACGGGGGACACGGGCTGGGATGGAGCATCCTCAGTGCAGAAAATGTCCTTGGGGCATCATCCCAGAGCCCGGGGACACGGGCTGGGCTGGGACAGCCCCCACAGGGAACCCGAGTGCGGGAAAGGTCCTTAGAGCATCACCCCCGAGACCACGGGGGACACGGGCTGGGCTGGACCATCCCCGAGCCCCGCTCACAGAGGATGGGCCGGGCTCAGCCCAAGGCAGTCCCGTGTTGGTCCAGCCCAAAGGGGCTCGGCCCAAGGCAGTCCCGTGTCGGTCCAGCCCAAAGGGGCTCGGCCCAAGGCAGTCCCGTGTTAGTCCAGCCCAAAGGGGCTCGGCCCAAGGCAGTCCCGTGTCAGTCCAGCCCAAAGGCAGGGCTCGGTCCAAGGCAGTCCCATGTCGGTCCAGCCCAAAGGGACTCGGCCCAAGGCAGTCCCGTGTAGGTCCAGCCCAAAGGGGCTCAGTCCAAGGCAGTCCCATGTCGGTCCAGCCCAAAGGCAGGGCTCGGCTTAAGGCAGTCCCGTGTTAGTCCAGCCCAAAGGCAGGGCTCAGTCCCGCTCTGCACCCCCATCCAGCACCAGCGGGGACATTCACAGGCCCTGGCCTCCCTTCCTTATCCGCAGTCATTATCAGATTTCATCTCCCAGTCAATAAAACCCGCTAAAACAACATTGATTTTGGAGTTCTGGAGAATCAAATCACTTGACTTCCTTGGTCCTCCAATTAAGGCACCAGAATAAATCTTAACTACTCCCTAATACCAGTTTTCACAAGACTTTCTTCRGCTCTAATCACGTTTAAGCACCTTGGCTAAACTAATTGATTCCCATTGCTTTCCATTCCCACCACCTAAGAGAGTCTGGGCTGAGCTTTGCAGCATCTCCTCTCCAGCTTAGTGCTGAATTACTGCTGCTAGCTCACTTGTTAAGCAGGGTCTGTTCCACTACTAAAAAGAGCTATCTTGTCTCCAAATGATATTTAATTATCTCCATTAAGCATTGCAGGCTGCTCTGATGCTGGAAATGTAAATCAGGGGGAACAAGAGGAAGATGAGAGCACATTGTTCATCACATGTTTTGTCCTCCTACTCCCTCTGCACTCTCTCCAATAAACGTCTCTGGAGGTAAGGCCGACGCTCAGCTTGGGAACACTCGATTTATTCAATTTACAATACACACGTTATTTTTCACTGGTGAAACCACCAGACTCGGGGGCCTGGGCTGGGTTAAACCTCAGCTTTCCCTGCTGTGGCAGAGGCAGTTGAGGGCTGAATGGATGGTGTTTAATGAGCAATTAACAGTGTAAGAAATGCTGTTCCTGCTGAGCGAGCAGCCCCTCCTTTTTTCACCTCATTTCCCCACCTGATTTTGTCACCACAGACACTTCAGTGGCTCCGAGACCAAGAGCCAGCACAGCCTGAATGATCGCGGGTGAAATCCAGACATCGTCACTGGACCTGCTAAACCTGCCCCAAAACCAGGACTAAACTCTATCCCAACAGAGCACCGTGTCCCCTGCCAACCCTGGGGTCAGCCCTGCAGACAGTGGCACAGGGCATGGCCTTCCAGTGCCACCAGAACAGCCAGAGCACCCAGAACACCCAAAGCACCCAGAACACCCAGAACACCCAGAACACCCAGAACATGGCCTTCCAGTGCCACCAGAGCACCCAGAGCACCCAGAACAGCCAGAACAGCAAAAACACCCAGAACAGCCAGAACATGGCCTTCCAATGCCACCAGAACAGCCAGAACAGGCAGAACAGGCAGAACATGTCCTTCCAGTGCCACCAGGACACCCCAGCAGAACCCCCAAAATGACAGGAGAATCAGGGCTGCAGGAATGCAGCAGCCCCTCTTGGAGGCCACATCATCTTTGTGATGCACTTCTGTTAACTCTGCACAAGCAGAAAATTCAGAATATCCATTAAAATCACAGAATCACCTTTGACATCAGCAAATCTCACCATCAACCCAGCAGCCCCCCATTTCCCAGCACCTCACATGCTCAGGTGCCACATTCACACTTGKTTTGAGCGCTCCAAGGATGGTTTCAGACCCCTGTGAAAGAACATTTTCACAAATTTAAACTATCTGCAAAGATATTCCAACAAACTCCCCCTCCCCTGCCCAGAGCAAATAATTTCAGGATCAATTCCTTTTTAACTAACTTTGGGGAGCTATTCCATAACCAAACAGCCACTCCTTTCTCCTACACGTGCCCAGCACTGCTCAGAGYGTTAATCCCAAGGCAGGGCTTTGCAAGGCTGAGATTTTCCCCGTTGCTGCCTCAGGAATTCAGCAAACTGGAAAAACTCCCCCAGCCCCGCTCGGCGTGGTCGATGCGAGAGCTCTGCTGGGGAAATTATGTTGTCAGCTCAAGTGGGTTTGACATTCAGAGATATCAGAAGGCAAGCAAAGAGAAAAGTTTCATCAACACGGTAATTACTGCTCTGGACTCCACGGAGCCGCAATTATTTCCCGGTGAGGGGCTGTCAGTTTGTGCTGCAGATAAAAACTGTTGATAGAGCTGCCAGGGGCCCGTGCAGAGGTGGCTTTTCAGATGTAAAACCCTCCTGGCAATTCTATATTTTCTAAAAAAAAAAAAAAAAAAAAAAAAAAAAGAGGAACAAAAAAAGTACATGTCAACACTATGCATTAAACACCTACACTTTTTTTTTTTTCCTTCAAAAAATTGTGTTGCTTTTTAGCCAGAGGCGGGTAAGTACACACCAGAAATTCCAGGGCAAAAAGAGACTTTTCTTCTCCACTTTCCCTTTTTTTTTTGGCACTGTGTGTGTGCCCAGGATGGGCAGCTGTGGACGGGTCCCTTCCAGCCCAGGATATTCTGTCATTCTGCCATTTTCACCTCTCCTTTCTGGGTTCCATTTATTTTCCCATCTTCCAGATAATTCCTTTTCTGTCTGCTCAGCACAGCTGGGAATGGAAAAGGCTGGAATTATCACAGCAAAGAGATCCCTGAGTGCCAGCACCAGACATCAAAGAGGCCGCTCACAGCTTCAAAGGGTCCCTGTGCGCCGTGGGGACCTTTCCTTTCCTTTCCTTTCCTTTCCTTTCCTTTCCTTTCCTTTCCTTTCCTTTCCTTTCCTTTCCTTTCCTTTCCTTTCCTTTCCTTTCCTTT
>NW_026623976.1:126901-129220 GCF_030028575.1 Malurus melanocephalus | reverse complement strand
TTTCCTTTTTTTTCCTCCCTCCCCTCCCCAGGTAATTATGTGGAACACAATTGTGGCCTTGGGCTCTGCCTGCTCAGTGTTTGCAATTAGATTTTACTACAAAAGTACATATTAACATTAAAGCAGCATTACAATGCAGCAAATGTGATAAACCAGAGACACGTTACGTGCACCTTCTGCTTCTGTTCTTTCAAGAACCATAATCACCATTAATTTATGGTCTTCTGAGGAGGATCTAATTACTCCAATCAGCCCTGATTTCACTCAGAGTGAGCATGTGAGATCCCTGAGCTGGGAACACACTGCAGCACCGTGGGGAATCTATTTATTACCAAAATATCTATTTATTAATCTATTTATTAATTATAAATTACTAATTTTTAATCATAAATCACTAATTCTTAATCTATTTATTATCAAAATGTGTATTTATTTATTAATCTATTTATTAATTATAAATTACTAATTATTAATCTATTTATTACCAAAATATCTGTTTTTTTTTCAAAACACCATCCTGAAGAGCAGAGGTGTCACCTCCACAACGTGACCAAATCCTGAGTGGATAATTCTGGATTTGCCAATGTCCCCTCAGGCACATCCTGCAYAGGCACCACCTAAACCAAAGCTCCAAAGCACAAACATCACCCCAAAGTACAGCAGACGTTGTGCTTGAAATTTTTGATTAGTTCTACAGAAATTAAAATTGAAATTCTGCATTCAAAGGTTTTCACAAGGGTTTTTATCCACTTTTCACAGTATTGCTATATAACCTGATAAAAATCTAGGCCAGAATCATTTTTGTAATGAAGGTTATCAGCCTACCAAAATTTCCAGTGATTATTTCACTTCTAGATTTCAAAGAACACCTAATTTCTCCTCGATTAAAATGCAGAACTCCAGTACTCCACAAAAGTGGATTTTATTGAATTCACCCTGCAATTGGAGGATCTCCAGAGCTCGTGGCTCCAACCTGGAGAGTCTGAGCTGCAATGAGGTGAAACTCAGGCTTCACTCAGGACAATTCTAATGTCAGATCTTAAATTCCAGGGTGTTCTCAGGGGCACAACTGAGGCTGAATAAATTTAAGAACCTCGGCATCTGAACAGGCAATAATGAAGTGATGGGTGAAGTGAAAGTGCGTCAAGGAGAGAAATTGCTGTTATCAAAATCCTTCCTTAAACAAAAGCTTCAATCCTCCCCTGCCCCTGTGAGAGCCCCAAATCACAGCAGATTCAGTCACATTCCCTGGCAGCCTCAAAGCCTGATTTTCTCCATGATCCAACAGTGTAAAACTCCAGCAAACGTTGCATTAAATTCCTCAAAACTCCCAGATCCACATATGCAGAGTTGCTATAGCAACTGTCAGCTCAAGCCTTCCCAAGGGAGAAAATAAAAGTGTGTCCTACCTGGCTAATTGGTATTTGTGTTMCCGAGAATTGAAGGGTAACTCAGTTTCACCAAAAAATAGAACATAGACTGAAGTGCTCCTGTGCTAATGTGACATTATTTAATCTGAACAAGAACCCACTTTGCATGTGCCTTCAAATTATAGTATTTATGRAACACTCAACACAATAAGTAAAAGTGCTGCTGCCAAATATGCCTGACTTCCCCTGCTTATTGATTTGAATAAAAGGAGCATTGAAAAAAAAACCACAGAGAAACAAGAAGAAGGTGGAAGAACTGATGGGATTAGGGACTATGAATTTCTTATTGATTGTATTATAAAAACCTACAGAACCCCCMAAAACCCAACAGCTTACAACTGAAAGTTAATGCAGAAATAAGATGATGGAAAATGATGAGTCCATGGTCAGCTTGTCCCTATTTCTCATCACTGCAGGAGAATAAAGCTCCCAAACAGAACCACCACTCTGGCTGAACAACAGTCATCCCTCACTGAGAGCCACAATCAGAACTTTGTAACTTGAGAAAAACCCTGAAAATCATTCAAGAAAAAAAATCCCACTGGCAGGATATTTTCAGGAGCACGCTGACAGCTCTCACTGGCTTGTAAACACATCCAGAAATGGATTATTTTAATCTTAGCACAATTACTAAATAAAAGCAATCACAGCTCCGAGGCAGCAGAACCTCTGTGAAACATGAAAATATAACAATGACATCTCTGCCTATATCAGTGCAATGACATAATGGTGGAAAATGAGACCTCAGGGGAATGTTCATCTCCTCTGGGCAGTGTGTGCCAGGGCTCCCCACCCTCACAGGATGCAATTCTTTCAATATATCAGTGTGAATCTCCTCTCCTTCTGCTTGAAGCCATTATAAGGCTTTCTATCAATTATGCACCAAAGG
>NW_026623976.1:118129-125269 GCF_030028575.1 Malurus melanocephalus | reverse complement strand
TGCTCCCCCTGCCCTCTCTGCTCTGAGTGAGATCAGGTTCATCTCCATCCCTCCTGCTGCCCTGCACGGGCTGTGTAAGAGCCCAACAATTCCAGGTTTAATTCAGCCCTGGGAGRGCACAGAAATCTCAAGGTTTGGCTGCTCAGCAGCTCTGAGTGCTGCCTTTGGGATTCTTTGTGCTGTAATATCACCTGGATAAATCTGTGCAGGGAACAATTGCCAGCACTCCATTTCAGTCACCCGCAGGCCCCGGTGCAGGCAGGGAGCCCGTGTCAGAGCGGGGTCACAAACACACCCCACTGCAGCCAGAGCTGCTCCTGCTGGGCTTATCTCACCCTCAACACGGAGAGCAGAGCTGTCTGAAGTGTTTGTGAGCCTGGCAGATCTCCTTCCTGGCTGAAATCAGCTCTCTCTAGGGATGCAGTGGCTCTGGAAAGCCCATGGCAGAGGGGAGAGGAGGATACACAGAAACCTCTCCATATCCTCTGTTCCTACGGGGCCATCCTGAGTGATCCCCTCCTCCACTGGGGGACAAAACTGAGGCACAGCACCGAGCCTGCCCCACGCTGGGCTTGAGAACAGATGGAAAATGGAAATAGAGGTGACAGAAGAACCAAGAAGACAAAGCTTTTGTTGCACAGGGAAGCACGGGTTCAGGAGCTGGGTGTGACAGCATGCTCTGCATCCATGCAAGGCTGGGGAGCAGCCGAGGCAGGAAAGGGGTGCTGGACCAGGAGCACAGCACAGGTGAGGTGTGGCAGTGCTTTACTCAGGGCTGGGGAAGGGATGGGCTGGGGTACATCAGATCCACAACAGCTCAGCACAGCCCAGTGCCACCCCTGCTCCCTGGACACTGGGCTGGGACCGTTGGCCAAATCCCTCTGAAATGACAGCTTTTCTCCAGACAGAAGTGACAGTGAATCTGTGTCACRGAGCATCAGCTGGAGCCGCTGGGCTCGGCCTGGGCTGCAGGACAGACCCTGCACAGCACGGTGTCCCCGTGCTGTCCCCTGTGAGCAGAGGGCACTCAGCAGACTCTGCTCTGCCCTCCGCTCAGCCCTGGAGGCACAGCAACCTACAAGAGTGTTTTTGACAGTTTTCTTGCTCACATCTTGTCTTCAAAATGGTTTAGCCAGGAGATGCCTCTTTCTGGATAATATGACAGCTAATTCCCACTTACCYGACTGAAAAGAAACAAYRGAAATAGATGCAGCAATAAAACTAATGGCTAATGTGATTGTTATTGATCGTTTGCCAGTTCATCAAATGAATGGCCCAAGAGCTGAATGGGGAAAGCAAACAGTGGCACAGACTGCCCCGGGTCAGGGGRAGCTGSAAAYCCACGGGGAGATGACCAGCACCACKTTGTTATCACCACACGAATCCTCAGACATCTGGGCACTCTCACCTACCTTTTCAGCTGACTGGGCAGTGCCAAAAAATATTGGAATGAAGGCAAGCCATACTATACAGGTAGTGTACATAGTGAATCCAATGGGTTTGGCTTCGTTAAAATTCTCTGGGACCCCCCGAGTCTTGATGGCATACACAGTGCACGTCACCATGAGCAGAATGCTATAACCCAAGGAACAAATGATTTGTAGATCCGTAATGTCACATTTGAGAACTCCTCTGGCCTGATCGGGGTTCATAGTTTTCTGCTCATCATAATCTATGATGATGTTGGGCGGGTCAACCGCGAACCAAACGAAGACGCCCAGCAGCTGGACGGAGATGAGGCTGGAGGTGATGGCCAGCTGCGAGGTGGGGCTGATCAGCCGGGGCGCCGTCACCGACTTCTTGCCCTGCTCGAAGATGCGGTAGATGCGGTTGGTCTTGGTCAGCAGYGCCGCGTAGCTGATGCACATGCCCAGCCCCAGGAAGATCCTGCGGAAGGAGCACACGGCCACGTCGGGCTTGGCGATCATCAGGAAGGTGATGATGTAGCACAGGAAGATGCCCGTCAGCAGCACGTAGCTGAGCTCGCGGCCCGAGGCGCGCACGATGGGCGTGTCGTTGTAGCGGATGAAGGTGGCCATGACGAAGATGGTGGCGATGATCCCCAGCATGGCCAGGAAGACGGGGATGACGGCCCAGGGCGAGTGCCACTCCAGCTTGATGATGGGGATGGAGCGGCAGCCGGTGCGGTTCTCGTTGGGCCGCTCGTTGTAGGAGCAGAGCAGGCAGGTGACCTCGTCGGCCTGGTACTGGTAGCCGTCACACAGCTCRCAGTGCCAGCAGCACGGCATCCCCTTCACCATCTTCTTCCTCTCGCCCGGCCGGCACGGCTGGCTGCACACCGAGGGGGGCACGGAGCGCACGCCCCCGCCCCACTGCATCTCCTCCACCTGTGGGATGGGACACAGACACCGTGGGGTTAGGGATGGGTTAGGACTGGGTTAGGGATGGGTTAGGGATGAGTTAGAACTGGCTGCACACCGAGGGGGGCACAGAGCGCACGCCCCCGCCCCACTGCATCTCCTCCACCTGTGGGATGGGACAGAGACACCACGGGGTCAGGGATGGGTCAGAGCTGGGTTAGGGATGGGTTAGGGTTAGGGTTGGGTTAGGACTGGCTGCACACCGAGGGGGGCACGGAGCGCACGCCCCCGCCCCACTGCATCTCCTCCACCTGTGGGATGGGACAGGGACAGAGACATGGTGGGGTTAGGAATGGGTTAGGGTGGGTTAGGGATGGGTTAGGGATGGGTTAGGGCTGGGTTAGGGTGGGTTAGGGATGGGTTAGAGCTGGCTGCACACCGAGGGGGCACAGCACACACTCCACCCCACTGCATCTCCTCCAGCTGTGGGACAGGGACACAAACAGGCTCTGGTTTAGGTGTGGCTGCTGCAGATGTGAGCTGGGAGTGAAAGCAGGGGGATCTGGGGGCACCCTGACACAAAACCCAACTGGATAAACATGACACACCCTATAACCTCACCCTGGTGCCTCTGTGTGGGACTCTGTGCCTGCTCACTGCCCCCACTTTYCATTTCTATTCACGGTTCACTCTGRTGGAATGACACACAGCCCCAGATAAAGCAGGAGAGTGAAAACCTGTTGTGTCATGAAAATTAATCAGAACACTGCAATGCTTGAGGGAAGGCAGGACTTACATTTGCAAAGCTGCTTTCCACGAACCTGGGGGCTCCTTACCGAGACAGAACTGAGATCTCCCTTCCTGGAACTGCTGCTAACCAGGGGAAGGGATGACATGAGGTGGAAATGTGTTTTTTATAGGGCATGGGATCAGTGAGAATGTGGGAGGGTCTGCCATATGAACCAGGTAAGRAATATGAAGGACAAAGAAAATGGTCATCACAGAAAACTGCAATAATTAGATAATATTTCATTTCAAAGTCACATTCAGCTTTTGAAATACCACATGTGCTTCTGGGAATGCAAATGATAAATGATGATATTAAAYATACGAAAAGTCTCACTTGCTCTGCAGTCTGGAGAATCCTGAACTCCAAGGTATGTGACAAAGGCTCCCAAGTACTGTGGAAAATTACATTCACAAATCATTCCCAAATATGCCAGACTAAAGGCACTCAGCAGGTTCCAAGAACAAGGAAGGGAGGTTTAGCACTGAAATAATCCAGAWGGGAAGCCTGGGACAGTCCTGGCATTCCCAGCACCAGTTCCCAGCTCAGCTGCTCCAGAAAAGGTGTGTGCCTTTTCCAAACATAAAACCTGATCCCCTGGGACAGATGTGAATGATATTAAAAGTAAAATTGCAGCTTTTTTGCTTTCAATCACTTACATGCTGACATACTCCATGATTTTCCCTACAAGTCAAAATTCTACGATGAGTTTCTTAATCAGCTGCCTTAATTATCCACTAGAAAGGAAGAGTTGGGTGTGCAAGTCTCAAATTGAAGGATTAAGTTACACTTTGCTAATACGTATCTAAATAGATCCTGAATCTTCATTTTATTGATGTGCAAACACCAAACCCTGAAGTCACACACTGCTCCAATGTTGGAGTAACAAGAATCTCTCTGTGAAMGCCATAAAAAYAATCCCTCGAGAGCAGATATTYGAGAGGTCTGCCACTGCCTGGGAAACTTCATTAACCTTCAACAYCCTGGAAAAGAGAAAAGATCCCTGCTCTCCTTTTTCCTGCTCTGCTGAGTGAAGGTGTGCAGCTGGCAGGAGGCAGAGGTGCGCTGATGATAAAGGAAATACCTTTATCCTTAATTGCACTGATAAATGTGCTTTGGACTCACTGGCGGTGCAAGGAGCCAGGAAATGCATTCCGTGCCTGTTGTGGGTTAAAACAGTGCCTGACTCTATCCCTGCTGCAGCACAGGATCAGGAGGAGAACAGGAGAACAGGAGAACAGGAGAACAGGAGAACAGGAGAACAGGAGAACAGGAGAACATTCTCCTCTCTCACAGGAGGAAAACAGTGAGAAGGGGCAGAGGAACCCAGAGCACCCCAGGGACAGGGGGTGACCCCACAGAGCCAGGACAGGGCACTGAGGACACCAGGGGTGACCCTGCTGACCAGGAAAGGTGGGAGAAGGTCACAGCAATGCCTTAGGGAAGGAACTGACACTGCTGCTCCTTTTACTCTCCTTAACCCTGATCTGTGTCCCTTTTCAGACCCAGGGCAGTGTGGCTTAGCTGAATTTCACAGCTCGCTCTCCACGCCTCCAGCCAGCCCAGAGCCTGCATTTCTGCCCTGATCCTCACCCACAGCCAGACCACGATGCCTTTTTGCAGCAAACCAGACCACACACCCAACCACACTGTTCTCACCCAGYGAGAACATTTCACTGCAGCAATGAAATGATTTTCACCAATTTTCCACCRTATCTTCAGAGGCACAGACTGATTCATGTGTTATCATATCCCTGCTTCCCTCGTGGCTACCAGAGGATGAATTTCCATATTTTCAGACGTATTCCATGGCACTGCTGGTACCTAGGACAGCCCAAAGGCACACAGAGCCTTGGTGGGATGAGATAAACAGAAGATCAGGCAGAATTAAGGGGAGTCCTTTTCCTGCCTCCTGGGACGACACCACAGGAGCTCAGCACCAGCCCTGGACAGATTTGCAGTGTTCTGCTGTTTCTGAGAAAATTYAGAATAAAAAATGCCTGTGAGGGAATGCTGGGCACCAACACCTGCAGCAGGGGGTGAGAGCCTGACTCAAACTACACTTTCCCCACTCAGAAAAAAAGATTTTTGAAAGAAAACTTGTCCCACGTGTGCACATCATTTACATTCCTCCAAGGAGTAGCTGAAAATGCCTATCACAGCCTACAAAGCAGGAAGCAAAATATGCAATGGAAATGCTCTTGCAATTAATACAGAAATTGGGGGGTTTCTGTAGAGCTTTCCATTTCAATCCAGTATGGAACAAGCACACAGAGCGATAAGGGAATTCATTTTTCCCAAAGCCATACCCATTCCAGAGGCAGCCAGACATTGCACCCACAGTGAATTTCCCACTTTGAKCTCCACCCTTGGCCAGGGCAGTGCCCAGGGGCACCAGGAGCCCCTTCCCTGCCCTTCTGGCACTTTGGGAATGATGTTCCCCCAGCTCCCACCATGAACGCCTCGAGCACTGCATTTACTCACAGAATACAATCTCATTATGTTCACTATAGAACAAACATTAACCAGAAATGCTCAGWCTGTCTCATAAGGCCCAATGTAATTGTTCATTTTAATGAATAAAGTAACTCAATATCTGTGTATAATTCAAACATTGCTGCTTTGCTTCCCTCCGCCACAAACATTTCCATAATAAGCCATTTGTTCTCAACTTAATTGTTTCGTGCAATGTTTGATTAAAATAARAATCAGTACAAAAATAATTACATTAACGGTAATTAACCTACTCAGGGAAGAAAATAGCCACGTTCCCAGATCCCAGTTCCATAATGATGGTGCCATTAATTTCATGGACACACAGAAGCCAGCCTGGGCTCAGATTTATTGCCACCTCCAGACTGCAGCTCCTAACTCAGCACTTCCAGCATTTGTGCATATTCCACTTTGCAGACAGCAATATTTGCATGACTTAGCTCTTTAGGCTCAGCTATTAATGTCTTGTAATTAGTTTTTAAATCCAGGGATTTACCGTGATAATGGTTTTAAGCTAAGAAWGTGTCAATAACACATCCTCAGCAGAGTCTTCTGCAAAATATCAACTGAAATCCTTTCCAGAGATAACAGTGATGATAAACCCGAGTGGCAGAGTGGATGCAGAGCAGTGCCCAGACACGATTTCAGCTCACCCTGGAGCTGCTGTGAACATCCCTGGCTGCAGGGATTGTCAGGGCAGGGGTGGGAAGCACCAACCAAGGATCACGGTGCCTCTCCTGGTCCACAGTTATCACCAGAGCAYCTCTGCTGGCACCCCAGTGCCCCTGGAGCATCCCAACCCAGCCCCGAGCTCTGCAGCTCAGCCCAGCTCTCTGTCCTCCTCCTCCTCCTCGCTGTGACCCCAATCTCCACAGTGAAATGCAGCACCAGCCCYGAGAGCTCAGCCCTGGGCTCTCCTGACCCCACAGAGGCTGCAGAGTGCTTTGGGGTTCTGAGGACACTTCAACAGAAAACTGCTTTAGAGGAAAAGCAAAACCTGTGAGAATTTCCCTGCTCTGCTGCRTTGATTTCCTTGAATCCCTCCAACACACAAACCCCAGTTTAATGTCATCACAGACATTTTGTGCTGCTTTCTCCTSCTGCTGCCTGCCCAGTTCCTGTGCTCCTGGCACAGCAGCCACGAAGCCTTGTCCTTAAACACACACAGATCACAACCTCCTATTGAAAATGATAGGAACTCATCCCTTCCCCAAGGCTCCCAGCCAGAGAACACCGGCAATGTTCACAGTCAGCAAAACCCCAAATGTCAAACCATGCTGACGACATTCCTGCAGCGCCAGCCCCTCACCTTCCCACCTGCTGATTCAATCCTGATTAATGAGGAGAGAGCCCCAGGATCAGTCTGAGCCAGGGAAGGCTCTCGTTAGAGCTGTGACAGCTCCTGGAAAGGGCTGGCGTGGGCAGGGAGTCTGTGCTGGCAGAACTGGAACTGTGTGGGGAATCATCTCCTGAGGCTGCTGAGGGCAGGGGAGCAGCTCCCACAGCCACAGGGGTGTGGGCAGGGCAGGGAGAGCCTGG
>NW_026623976.1:112021-116941 GCF_030028575.1 Malurus melanocephalus | reverse complement strand
CATCCTATTTAACACATCCATTAATTATGGCTCAGAGCTCCATCCAATCCCATCACTTTGTCCCCACACTGCAGCTCCTCTTTGGTGGTCTGACCAGAAACAATTCTTAACCCTCAGCTATTTCCCTCTCTCATTTCCACTCTCCTTTTGTCTTTAATTTAATATTTGCCCTGGTTTTTAGCAGCTGTACCTGCTTTACCCCCGCAGCACCSAGAGCTCCTCTGAGCACCATCTTTAATGAGATCCAAGGGCCATTTGTTCTACATTAAAGCAAGGACATTTCCAGCACTGATGGAGGGAAAAATGCTTAATCCACAACTTTTGCAAAAATGCTTATTATTGTACATTTCTGTTGACACACAATAAAATGGGAAATTAATTATTTTAATGCTTTTATATCTGCCTACAGCTTTGTGTTGTCTTCACTCTAATGGAAGGGGGAGGACCATGCATCTTCAGTATTCATCCTGCAGCCCCTGCACAATATTTTTTTAATTAAAAAAAGAGCATGTGCTTCCAAATGGGCATTTATAACACMCAGCTCTTGTCTCTTTAAATGGATAGGTTAGRGCAAAGCTACCTCCAGAAAGCAGAGCTAATCCAAGGCAATTTTTTATCCTAAAGTGGCTTAGAACGAGGAAATTCTGAATCATCACAGAATCCCAGACTGGTTTGGACATTAAAGCCCACCCAGTGCCACCCCTGCCATGGCAGGGACACCTCCACTGTCCCAGGGTGTCCCAATGTCCAGCTTTGGGCACTCAAAGGGATCCAGGGGCAGCCACAGCTGCTCTGGAAAACAGAGTTTTTGTTGTGCAGGAGGACAAGAAAGCCCCAAACCCATAAAGGCAGCCCCTAAACCCAGCCCAACCAGGGCACAGAGCTCAGCACTGAAATTAAACCCTTGCTCTGCCCTGCTCACAGTGCTCCAAGCTGGCAGGGTYAATTCCTCCAGAACCAKCCTGCATGACAATGGACACCTAGRARCAAATCCAGGAAYTCTGAATTCTGAATTCCAGGCTTTTCTCCTGAAAACTCCTKTTCAGATCCATTATTCATGGCACAAACCTTACCTAAGGTTTGAGGAAAGGATCAGCCCTTGCTCTTTGTTTATCTCTCTTATGAGCTCATAACTTCTTTCTTTTCCTGTTATTTGTGGTTGTGAAAAAAAAGCTCTGCTCCTGCCAAATCCAGCACACGACTCCCACCTGGAAAGGGCACCAGGAGAGGGCACAAAAATGTGTGTGTTGTTTGGAGAGCATTTTCCAGCTCAGAAACGCTCGCATTTATTTATCCCCCTGATTCCCCAGCTCATTTAAAGATCTGCATTTTTCCAGTTAAATTATTTGGGGCTGGTTCTCCCTTTCTGAGCCTCAGCATCAACGGGGCAGTAATTTCTTAACACATCTCACGTGCAAAGCACAGCAAACGGGGCAGGGAGGGAGGATAAAAGAAATACAACATTCTGAGCAAAATTCAGCACCCAGCTCATTTAGGCCCTCATTATATTGCTGCAGTGATATTAATAATATTAATAATATTTAATTATCCTGCTCAGGTTCTGCTCAGTGATTGGGCCCTAAAAGAAGTGAAAATGTACCCAGAAAAGGAGCAGAAAAACCTGCACAACCCTTCCAGCTGGATTTTGGGGAGGAAAAGGGCAAAATCTGGTCTAGAAAGGGAGGCTGAGGTCTGTACAACCCTTCCCCAGTCAGTTTAAGCTCAGGCACAGCTAAAGCAGACTCAAAGCACTGATTCCAGTCCCCACTGCACCCAACTGCTGTTCAGAGACCCCTCACCAGTAAAAGGCTGAATTCACAGTGAACAAAGCTGTTCTGGGGCAATCATTGAGGCAGCACTTCCATAAAATGTACATTTTCAGTTTAGTGGAAGAAAACCCAAATAAAACAGGAAAACAAAGCAAATAAAGGCTTCCCTCAAGATGTTTTAGAGCAGACTAAAGACCCTTTGCAGCTGTTTGTTCGGGCCATCATTGTCCATCATGTGAACAATTAGCTGGAGACACATTAAATTCCACATTCCCCATCTGATATTACAGYCCTGCTGCCAGCCACTCGATTTTTGTCAGAAACCAGTATTCAGGGCCACTGAAATAGTGATTATTTTTTGACCCACTCAATACATGAGGTCTGTCAGGAGCTTTGATGCTTTGTTTAAAGCTGGAAACTCCAAGAGCTGCTCTCAGGGGCCTGATGGGAGCAGAGTAGGATTTCTCTCTCCTCCCTAAARCAAACAGCACAACATGACACATCTGTCACCATTCCTACTGCACCCCCATGGCATCTGCACGGCACCAAAATCCCATTTTTGCAAAACACAGCTGGGTTATGTTTGGGATCTGCAGAGGCAGCTCTAAGCCAAGAGTTCCCAGAGCTGCTCAGACAGTTTATTAAAAGTGTTTCCATGCAAAATTGATTGAAAAAAAGTGGAGAAAGCAGCAGGTTTGGGCTGCCCTTAAGAGCACAACTGGAAGGTGCCAGGGGTTTGGGCACGAGTGGAAGGTGCCAGGGGTTTGGGCACGAGTGGAAGGTGCCAGGATCTTGGCACGAGTGGAAGGTGCCAGTCCCTGATGTGCCATGGAAACCTCGGGAAGGTGCAGCCCCAAAGGAGCAGGTCCTGCTGGGTCCCCACATGTGCCAGAGGAAAGCAGGAGGCACAAAGAAGCCCTGGTTTGCTGCTCCCCACCCTGGAGAGGAGCCTGAGGGGGCAGAGGTGCCCCAGGGCTGCCAGGAGTGACCCTGCTGTGGTGAAAGGAGGGATGGAACACTGGGCAGAGCTCAGATGGAGAGCCCAGAGCAGGGTGTGACTGGCCCTGAGCTCYCTGCTGGGTGGCATTAGCTGGGAATTGTGCCCATGGTCACCCTGGCAGCACAACARCCCCGGGCASAGCCGAGCTCTGCGCTCTCCRTGCCTGGCAGAGCYTCCCCAAACACCACAGAGCACATCTGGCACTGAAGAGCCTCTTCCCGCTTTCAGATATTAAATAAAGAATACTGCACCCTCAATAATGCACAAACTGACGTTGTTACTCCTGCCAAAAGCAGCCAAACGTGTTTGTTAGCCGTAAAACATCCCAGCAAAGCGTTTGCTGGTGAATGCATTTGCTGACAGAACGGCACTGCTCTCGCAGGAAGGCTGTGAGGAGGGATGGGCAGCACAGAACCAGCACCTCCTTTGAATTCTGGCTGATTTATTTCCTGCCTCCTGTTCCTTACATAACTCACCCTCAGAGTGTGTCTGCCTGCAGCCTCTTGGGCACGGGAGGGAACAACACAAGACAAAGCACAAGCTCCAGTCAAGCCTTCTGTGCATCCTTTTTTTTTTTTTTTTTTGCCATTATGGTTTTTACGAGCTCCTTACGCTCCGTTTTCCCCTGTCTTTGAGCACATCTGTGATCCATCTCAGAGGCTCTCAGCCTTCTTGTCCCTCAGCATTTCCATCCCCATGCCCTGTGACGTTCCCAGATGTGCAGGAGAATCACAGCGATGCCCAGAGCTGCCAGAGCTGAATCCTCCCAGCGCTGTACAGCCCGGCCAAACGGGGAAATAACCAAGGGGAAATGACATTTCACACCTTCAGCCCCAGCCTGAGCTGGTTTGCAGTGTGAGGGATGAGATTTAGCTCTTGTGGCACAGCACAAAGCTGCACAGACAGCCTGAGCTGGCGGGGGAAGAGCTGCAGCTCCTGCCCGAGTGCAGAACTGCCCACGTTCCCACTAACTGCACTGAGCTGTGCCCTTACCTGAAAAAAATGGGCATTTCTACATTTGGCTCTGGCAAAAATCACTGCCAGAGCCAAGTGCACCAAACCCTTGTGCAGCCCCACAAAGCCTGGTTCCATTCCAAGGCGCTCCCCACGTCCAGCTGCAGTCACAGCTCGTGAGCAGGACCCGGGATTTTGTCCCAACGCCTTCTCCATCCATTGTGGAGCCCCAGAGGAGGAGGAAGGAATCAGCATATGGTCATTCAGCGGGCCAGTGGCTTGAAAAATTCCCTTCCAGTTGGCTGCAAGTTAATTCTGCGAGTTAAGGTAATTAAAGGTGTTTGTGCCGGGCACGGCTGACATGAGCAATGAGAGATTGCAGAATTTAATGAGGGGACAAAATAAACAACATCCATTATTGCAGCACTCACAGAGCCACGGTGGGGATGGTGGGCAGAATGAGTGTTTGGGATCCCAGGGATGGAATCACCTCTCCCTTCCTCGGGGACAGCCTGGCTGATGGGGGACAGGATGAGCTCACAGAGACCCAGCCATGGCCAGGGCTGTGCACACAGAACTTTCTGAAAGGACTCTGCTTTGAGAGCGTTAATGCTGGGAAATAATTCCCATAAATCCAGCCAGCCCAGCCCTGTGAGCAGGACTGTCACCACGGGTCACCAGTGACTGCAGTGACAGTGACAGGCAGTGCAGGACAGCACCAGAGTGTCCCTAACACAACAGCAAAAAATGAAACTACTCTGAACACACTCTGCCCCAAAGCAAAACACCGAACCCCAACAACAAACCCAGGAAAACAATAAACAGAAATCAATTTCAACAYGTTATTTTAGAAAAATACCATCTGTTGGCAGAATATTCCTGAGCAGCAAACATCACTGAAGAGGTGCTTGAATCCAATTCCAATTCAAATATTTTATAAAAAAAAAGGCAGGTACAGCCAGGTCTCTTGCCAGCAGGTTAGACAGTTAATTACTTTCTTCACCAGCTCACTATTCATAACATTTATTTCCAAATTCCCTAACAGAGATGTTTATGGCATGTAAATTGATTAGTCTGAGCCCAAACAGATTCAGGAGGTGTTGGAGCGAGCAGGTTCTGCATAAATTGCACAGAGGATTACAGAGTTACCAAATGTACTTCTGTGTGTGGGGATAAAGAACTGCAGCTCCGTGCCCT
>NW_026623976.1:110177-111107 GCF_030028575.1 Malurus melanocephalus | reverse complement strand
CCCATCCCTGTCCTGTCTCTGCTGCCAGCACGGCTCCCCTTACTCACCTGTGAGGGTCTCCTGCAATTATTGCCCTGCTGTTTGTGGGGTCGGGGTGTCCTTACCTTTCAGAACTGTGGGATCAGCCCTTTCTGGCTCTGAAGGGGACACAGAGCTGACCTGAGGCTGTTCAGTGACAGAGCTCTCAGAAAACAAAGCATCACTGCCAAATTCAAACCAGCCCTCAACCAAATGTGCTTCACTTTCCCCTCTGATGTGGCGTGAAAGAAATACCATCCCCTCAAGAGTTATTTCCACAAGAATTACTGAAGATAAATCATATCCTCTGCTAGATTTCCCTGGCATGTATTTAATAGTATTTATTTTGGTTATTTTCAGGAATGTTTGACTTCTCCAAACTCCACAATTTCCCTTATTATTGTAAGAAATAATRCAATAATACAAAAGGGACTATCTTWTATATATTTGTGTGAGAAATTTGGCCAACACTTGAGTGATTAGAAGGGAACTCAGTGAGAGAATCTCAACTCCTGATCTGACCCTGTGGCCGTGAGGATACGAGGGTGAGGAAAGAGGTCTTTTTATGGAAACATTTAATGCAACAACAGGAATACAAATCAAGCTCCATTAATTTAGCTTTAAATATTAATGACTCAGGATGCGTMGTTTACATAAAGAAGGATTTGCTTAATAAAATATTAATATTTTTTGCTAAAAGAACTGTAAATTGCAAGTKAATATAGGTTTCCTTATATAGAACATCAAAAGTTGAAAAACCCTGAAAGAGCAAATCAAACAGAGAAAATCAAARTGAGCCAAAATTCAAGGAGAGGGAAGTGTTGGTTGTGGTCCATCTACAAGACTGGAGCCTCGGTGACCCACGTTATTTACTTGTTTTAACAAAAATCATAAAAACATTAAAATCAGAAA
>NW_026623976.1:103940-106250 GCF_030028575.1 Malurus melanocephalus | reverse complement strand
GTCCACTGGCCCACCAGGCGGTAGCCGGGCGTGCTGGTGTTGCTGCTGTGGAACTGGAAGATGTCGTAGCGCCCCGGGGCGTCCCCGTTCTTGTTGAACATCACTGGGGTGCCAGCACTGCCTGGGGAGGGAACAGGACACAATCCAGCAAACAACAGCAAATCCTCACCAAAGCTCTCATACTGGGTCAGGGAAGGGAACAGGACACAATCCAGCAAACAACAGCAAATCCTCACCATACCCCTTGTACCAGGTCAGGGAAGGGCACAGGACACAATCCAAACAACAGCAAATCTGTATGAAACCCCTTGTATTGGGTCAGGGAAAGGAACAGGACACAATCCAGCAAACAACAGCAAATCTGTGCCCAAACCTGTGTATTGGGTCAGGGRWGGGAACAGGACACAATCCAACAAGCAACAGCAAATCTTCACCAAAGCTCTCATACTGGGTCTGGGAAGGGAACAGGACACAAATCCAAGTAACAACAGCAAATCCTCACCAAACCCCTTGTATTGGGTCAGGGAGGGAACAGAACACAGCCCAACCAAACAACAGCAAATCCTCATCAAAGCTCCCGTATTGGGTCAGGGAAGGGAACAGGACACAATCCAAACAACAACAAATCTTCACCAAAAGTCTCATACTGGGTCAGGGAGGGAACAGGACACAACCTGACCAAACACCAAATCTTCACCAAACCCCTTGTACTGGGTCAGGYGTGAGAGCTCCACCCTACAAACACATTCCAGGCCAAAGCATCCATCCCCCAGCCACCCACCCCAAACAGTCCAGGACACCCCAGCACCCAGGGTCCCCACCCATCCATCATCTCTGCCTAAAATAAACACAGCAGAGTCCGTGAGCCTCACCTCACTGCATTGTGCCCAATGCCAGAGAGTCCCAGAGAGACCCTGAGAGAGCCAGAGAGCTGCAGAGAGCTCCAGAGAGCCCCAGAGAGCTCCAGAGAGCCAAAGAAAGCCCCAGAGAGCCCAGAGATCCCTTCAGGCTGCCCTCATCCCCAGCCCCAGTGAGCTCCCAGCACTGGAACCACCACAGCCCCAGGCAGGAACCTTCCCCAGAGGAGAATTCAGTCTCTGTCTCACTTCCTCACATCTCCAGCAGCACCTTCCAGGGTGACATTTACTTCCAGAAATATTAAAATAGGCTCTGGGAGGGTAGAGTAATATTGTGTCAAGATTGAAGATTRTGACAATCCTCCAGCATATCTATATTCAAAGCTTCCTCCTCCTGAGTAACTTTCTCTCCCYAAAGCAATGAAAAATCTCTCCTGTTGTAGCACTGAACTTTAAGATTATCGTTTTCTTCATGATTCCCATTCTTCATTGAATTCCAGTGAGTGAAAAAAAAAAAAGATTTGAAGGAGTGAATTAGCATAGTCTTCATTCTAGCCCTGGTAAATTGTTTCCCRTCTCTCCTACAATCCCCTGA
The DNA here is from genome assembly GCF_030028575.1 of Malurus melanocephalus. NCBI lineage: Eukaryota > Metazoa > Chordata > Aves > Passeriformes > Maluridae > Malurus > Malurus melanocephalus. The sequence goes on along the minus strand of NW_026623976.1, from coordinate 104,798 downwards.
GATCAGATAGAAATTCAGTTCAAAGGCTGCTACAGAAAATCTCCCACTGAAATCTCTCCTCGCTGGCTCCTTGTGAGCACCAGGCAGATATTTAATTGTCATTACAGATTCATGTAGCCAGAATACATTTGGAGTGGAGACACTTAGAGGGAATCAGCAGCAATGGCTGTAATTCCTCGGCTCCCTGGGAAAGGCAGCACAAATGCTAAATGGGATTTGGCTCATCACCTCTCTTAGGGCTGCTCAGGGTGGGTTAAGCTCAGGTTTGTCAGAGCTCACAGTGGCACGAGCTCAGCTGGGGATCCCAAAATGCAGCAGACACGTCTGTGAATTGCCCAGGACGTGTCAGAGCCCCAGGACATGCAGGAAGGTCCAGCTCTGCTCATCGGGGGCAGATGGACAATGGACAGCACTGTCACGGCCACCCCAAACCTGGGGGGACACAGCCACGGTCACCTTCATGGGGACAGCACCTGAATCCTCCTGCAGGGCCATTCAAAGGAACCCGAGGGTGCCCTCAGCTCCAGCAGGGCACAGCACCACGGGACAGGTCAGTCCAGAGACACCACAGAGCCCCTGGGCACGGGCAGGGGCACACACTGAGCAGCCCATCCCATTTCTGTGCAGCCCATCCCATTTCTGTGCAGCCCATCCCCATTTCTGTGCAGTCCATCCTCATTTCCCAGTGCAGTCCATCCCCATTTCTCTGCTCAGTCCATCCCCAATTCTGCTCACTCCATCTCCATTTCTGCTCCCTCCATCCCCATTTCTCTGCTCACTCCATCCCCATTTCTGTGCACTCCATCCTCAATTCTCTGCTCCCTCCATCCCCATTTCTGCTCACTCCATCCCCATTTC